>NW_026607243.1:85000-110000 GCF_029890125.1 Rhinichthys klamathensis goyatoka | reverse complement strand
CGTTTGAGCTTCAGCAAGAACCAATGAGGTTCATTCTAGTGTTACGCAGCACGTTTGAGCTTCAGCAAGGACCAATGAGGTTCATTCTTGTGTTACGCATCACGTTTGAGCTTCAGCAAGGACCAATGAGGTTCATTCTTGTGTTACGCATCACGTTTGAGCTTCAGCAAGGACCAATGAGGTTCATTCTTGTGTTACGCATCACGTTTGAGCTTCAGCAAGGACCAATGAGGTTCATTCTTGTGTTACGCATCACGTTTGAGCTTCAGCAAGAACCAATGAGGTTCATTCTTGTGTTACGCATCACGTTTGAGCTTCAGCAAGAACCAATGAGGTTCATTCTCGTGTTACGCAGTACGTTTGAGCTTCTGCAAGAACCAATGAGGTTCATTCTTGTGTTACGCATCACGTTTGAGCTTCATTAAGAACCAATGAGGTTCATTCTTGTGTTACGCATCACGTTTGAGCTTCTGCAAGAACCAATGAGGATCATTCTCGTGTTAAGCATTACGTTTGGGCTTCAGCAAGAACCAATGAGGATCATTCTCGTGTTAAGCATTACGTTTGGGCTTCAGCAAGAACCAATGAGGTTCATTCTTGTGTTACGCATCACGTTTGAGCTTCAGCAAGAACCAATGAGGTTCATTCTTGTGTTACGCAGCACGTTTGAGCTTCTGCAAGAACCAATGAGGTTCATTCTTGTGTTACGCAGCACGTTTGAGCTTCTGCAAGAACCAATGAGGATCATTCTCGTGTTAAGCATTACGTTTGGGCTTCAGCAAGAACCAATGAGGTTCATTCTTGTGTTACGCATCACGTTTGAGCTTCAGCAAGAACCAATGAGGTTCATTCTCGTGTTACGCATCACGTTTGAGCTTCAGCAAGAACCAATGAGGTTCATTCTCGTGTTACGCATCACGTTTGAGCTTCAGCAAGAACCAATGAGGTTCATTCTCGTGTTAAGCATCACGTTTGAGCTTCTGCAAGAACCAATGAGGATCATTCTCGTGTTAAGCATCACGTTTGAGCTTCAGCAAGAACCAATGAGGTTCATTCTTGTGTTACGCATCACGTTTGAGCTTCTGCAAGAACCAATGAGGATCATTCTCGTGTTAAGCATCACGTTTGAGCTTCAGCAAGAACCAATGAGGTTCATTCTCGTGTTAAGCATCACGTTTGAGCTTCTGCAAGAACCAATGAGGTTCATTCTCGTGTTACGCATCACGTTTGAGCTTCAGCAAGAACCAATGAGGTTCATTCTTGTGTTACGCATCACGTTTGAGCTTCAGCAAGAACCAATGAGGTTCATTCTCGTGTTAAGCATCACGTTTGAGCTTCTGCAAGAACCAATGAGGTTCATTCTCGTGTTACGCATCACGTTTGAGCTTCAGCAAGAACCAATGAGGTTCATTCTCGTGTTACGCATCACGTTTGAGCTTCAGCAAGAACCAATGAGGATCATTCTTGTGTTACGCATCACGTTTGAGCTTCAGCAAGGACCAATGAGGTTTATTCTTGTGTTACGCATCACGTTTGAGCTTCAGCAAGAACCAATGAGGTTCATTCTTGTGTTACGCATCACGTTTGAGCTTCAGCAAGAACCAATGAGGTTCATTCTTGTGTTACGCATCACGTTTGAGCTTCAGCAAGAACCAATGAGGTTCATTCTAGTGTTACGCAGCACGTTTGAGCTTCAGCAAGGACCAATGAGGTTCATTCTCGTGTTACGCATCACGTTTGAGCTTCAGGAAGGACCAATGAGGTTCATTCTTGTGTTACGCATCACGTTTGAGCTTCAGCAAGAACCAATGAGGTTCATTCTAGTGTTACGCAGCACGTTTGAGCTTCAGCAAGGACCAATGAGGTTCATTCTTGTGTTACGCATCACGTTTGAGCTTCAGCAAGGACCAATGAGGTTCATTCTAGTGTTACGCAGCACGTTTGAGCTTCAGCAAGGACCAATGAGGTTCATTCTCATGTTACGCATCACGTTTGAGCTTCAGGAAGAACCAATGAGGTTCATTCTAGTGTTACGCAGCACGTTTGAGCTTCAGCAAGAACCAATGAGGTTCATTCTAGTGTTACGCAGCACGTTTGAGCTTCAGCAAGGACCAATGAGGTTCATTCTTGTGTTACGCATCACGTTTGAGCTTCAGCAAGAACCAATGAGGTTCATTCTAGTGTTACGCAGCACGTTTGAGCTTCAGCAAGGACCAATGAGGTTCATTCTCATGTTACGCATCACGTTTGAGCTTCAGGAAGGACCAATGAGGTTCATTCTTGTGTTACGCATCACGTTTGAGCTTCAGCAAGAACCAATGAGGTTCATTCTAGTGTTACGCAGCACGTTTGAGCTTCAGCAAGGACCAATGAGGTTCATTCTTGTGTTACGCATCACGTTTGAGCTTCAGCAAGAACCAATGAGGTTCATTCTAGTGTTACGCAGCACGTTTGAGCTTCAGCAAGGACCAATGAGGTTCATTCTTGTGTTACGCATCACGTTTGAGCTTCAGCAAGAACCAATGAGGTTCATTCTAGTGTTACGCATCACGTTTGAGCTTCAGCAAGGACCAATGAGGTTCATTCTTGTGTTACGCATCACGTTTGAGCTTCAGCAAGGACCAATGAGGTTCATTCTTGTGTTACGCATCACGTTTGAGCTTCAGCAAGGACCAATGAGGTTCATTCTTGTGTTACGCATCACGTTTGAGCTTCAGCAAGAACCAATGAGGTTCATTCTTGTGTTACGCATCACGTTTGAGCTTCAGCAAGAACCAATGAGGTTCATTCTCGTGTTACGCAGCACGTTTGAGCTTCTGCAAGAACCAATGAGGTTCATTCTTGTGTTACGCATCACGTTTGAGCTTCAGCAAGAACCAATGAGGTTCATTCTTGTGTTACGCATCACGTTTGAGCTTCTGCAAGAACCAATGAGGATCATTCTCGTGTTAAGCATTACGTTTGGGCTTCAGCAAGAACCAATGAGGATCATTCTCGTGTTAAGCATTACGTTTGGGCTTCAGCAAGAACCAATGAGGTTCATTCTTGTGTTACGCATCACGTTTGAGCTTCAGCAAGAACCAATGAGGTTCATTCTTGTGTTACGCAGCACGTTTGAGCTTCTGCAAGAACCAATGAGGTTCATTCTTGTGTTACGCAGCACGTTTGAGCTTCTGCAAGAACCAATGAGGATCATTCTCGTGTTAAGCATTACGTTTGGGCTTCAGCAAGAACCAATGAGGTTCATTCTTGTGTTACGCATCACGTTTGAGCTTCAGCAAGAACCAATGAGGTTCATTCTCGTGTTACGCATCACGTTTGAGCTTCAGCAAGAACCAATGAGGTTCATTCTCGTGTTACGCATCACGTTTGAGCTTCAGCAAGAACCAATGAGGTTCATTCTCGTGTTACGCATCACGTTTGAGCTTCAGCAAGAACCAATGAGGTTCATTCTTGTGTTACGCATCACGTTTGAGCTTCTGCAAGAACCAATGAGGATCATTCTCGTGTTAAGCATCACGTTTGAGCTTCAGCAAGAACCAATGAGGTTCATTCTCGTGTTAAGCATCACGTTTGAGCTTCTGCAAGAACCAATGAGGTTCATTCTCGTGTTACGCATCACGTTTGAGCTTCAGCAAGAACCAATGAGGTTCATTCTTGTGTTACGCATCACGTTTGAGCTTCTGCAAGAACCAATGAGGATCATTCTCGTGTTAAGCATCACGTTTGGGCTTCAGCAAGAACCAATGAGGTTCATTCTCGTGTTACGCATCACGTTTGAGCTTCAGCAAGAACCAATGAGGATCATTCTCGTGTTACGCATCACGTTTGAGCTTCTGCAAGAACCAATGAGGTTCATTCTTGTGTTACGCAGCACGTTTGGGCTTCAGCAAGAACCAATGAGGTTCATTCTCGTGTTACGCATCACGTTTGAGCTTCAGCAAGAACCAATGAGGATCATTCTCGTGTTACGCATCACGTTTGAGCTTCAGCAAGAACCAATGAGGTTCATTCTCGTGTTACGCATCACGTTTGAGCTTCAGCAAGAACCAATGAGGTTCATTCTTGTGTTACGCATCACGTTTGAGCTTCAGCAAGAACCAATGAGGTTCATTCTCGTGTTAAGCATCACGTTTGAGCTTCTGCAAGAACCAATGAGGATCATTCTCGTGTTAAGCATCACGTTTGAGCTTCAGCAAGAACCAATGAGGTTCATTCTCGTGTTAAGCATCACGTTTGAGCTTCTGCAAGAACCAATGAGGTTCATTCTCGTGTTACGCATCACGTTTGAGCTTCAGCAAGAACCAATGAGGTTCATTCTTGTGTTACGCATCACGTTTGAGCTTCTGCAAGAACCAATGAGGATCATTCTCGTGTTACGCATCACGTTTGAGCTTCTGCAAGAACCAATGAGGTTCATTCTTGTGTTACGCAGCACGTTTGGGCTTCAGCAAGAACCAATGAGGTTCATTCTCGTGTTACGCAGCACGTTTGAGCTTCAGCAAGAACCAATGAGGATCATTCTCGTGTTACGCATCACGTTTGAGCTTCAGCAAGAACCAATGAGGTTCATTCTCGTGTTACGCATCACGTTTGAGCTTCAGCAAGAACCAATGAGGTTCATTCTCGTGTTACGCATCACGTTTGAGCTTCTGCAAGAACCAATGAGGATCATTCTCGTGTTACGCATCACGTTTGATCTTCAGCAAGAACCAATGAGGTTCATTCTCGTGTTACGCATCACGTTTGAGCTTCAGCAAGAACCAATGAGGATCATTCTCGTGTTACGCATCACGTTTGATCTTCAGCAAGAACCAATGAGGTTCATCCTCGTGTTACGCAGCACGTTTGAGCTTCAGCAAGAACCAATGAGGATCATTCTCGTGTTACGCATCACGTTTGATCTTCAGCAAGAACCAATGAGGATCATTCTCGTGTTACGCATCACGTTTGATCTTCAGCAAGAACCAATGAGGTTCATCCTCGTGTTACGCAGCACGTTTGAGCTTCAGCAAGAACCAATGAGGTTCATTCTCGTGCGTCAAGCAGGTTCGGTTAAGCTTCTGTATATGTTCGCTGATCAATATTTTTATGTGAATAAAAGCCTAAATTCAATTTGTTCATCATATAAAGCAATAGTGTCTCTTCAGAACATTTGGACTAAACAGCTCAATTAATTCAAGTCTTTGCCCTAATTTAGACAGCTGAGTGATTGTGTGTGAGTGTTTGAATGTCTCTCTTGTTCCTGGTTGGAGGTTTGGGCTCTGGGATCTGAGCAGACCTGCTGCTGTACACTGAACAGATAAGCAGCACAGGACAAGATAAGAGAGCACTGCCAACCCAGTCTTACTCACACACACACACACGACGGTAAACCTCTCTTTACTGCTTCTTCGAGAACTAATCTAATCCTACAAAAAGGTTCATCATGGTTGAAATCAACACAACAAACCAAGGCCATAACCACATATGCAGATGGGGGAAGCAAATTGTTCATAGAAAAGCCATAAATATTAGAGGGTGCACATCCTCCTAAATATGTTATGGAGATACACTGTACGAAAAAAAAAAATTCTGTCTGTACATTATCTGTATATTCCTTCAATCCTAAAAGAGAAAACAGTGCAATGCGTAATTCAAAATACGGTGAAAAATCAATTTGTAAAATTCCTTCAGATTAACACAGTACATTTTTACGTACAGTACTTTTCTCAGAGTGTGTGTCATTAATAAACACCAATATCAGTATGTGACCATTAAAAGACATTTCCACTGTTATTTAGTCAGGTTCATGTCATTCTAAATCTGTAAATTTTTCAATGAAACAAAACATTAAGCTTCTCTTTTCTATACAATGAAGGTGAACTTTCACCTATTCAAACTGTTGCAATCGGTGACAAAACGAGATCCTGGTGTGGATCAGCTTCAGTCATATGCATGTGTTCAATGGCACTGTTGACAGATTCTGTGATGTTATGCATTTGTTGTTGGAAAGACAGTTGCAGATTTTGGAACAACATGCAAGTGAGTAAATGATGACAGACTATTCAACTTTTCAGACTATTCCCTGCACCAGAACTCCCGAATTGTACTCCACAGAGAGAGCATATATTTACTGTGCAAACCATACACTAACTGAAGCTATAAATTATAATGTTCACAACAAAGAATAACAGAATAAATAACCAGGGACCCTCATTTTTTGCATACCAACAACAAGCTTCGGCTTTACAGTCCATGTTTCTTTTCTTTTCTTTTAAACCTCCACTTCTTCTTCTTTCTCTGTTGCTTGGGAATCCAGAAAGAAAACAGGCAGAGAAAGTTGAGCGCGACCCAGCCACATGTGTGTGCTGGATGAGAATTAGGGGGGAAATCAATTCAGATGCTAATGAGAGCGTCTCTAATTTATTAGCTGCTGAGGAATGCGTGTTACATTAATTCCAACTGTAAACAATTATTTCACCTGAAGATTTATGAGTGTGTGTGGGGCGGCGGCGATGCACACACAAAGCAGCTTTTCATAACGCCTTCAAAGCGTGTTACTTTTAGATAAGATTAGCTTCCCATTTTCAATAAATATTGGAGTCCATCTATTACTGTCAGACACTCGGACTCTACGACTCCGTTCAAACCGATGTGTGTTTCCTCATGTCTACTCTTGCAAGCGAACCTCTGAGGTACAATAAGACTTTCGTGAATGAAAAATTGATTCTTAATTTCATGTGCAATGGTAAACTCGTGTAAGTGTGGAGATGCAGTGCATGTTTTGTGTTTAGTGGAGCCGGTGTGATCAGGCTGCCCTCTACTGATCACCGACCACAGGAACTACACTTCATCAAAACACACGCCATTTTGATTGCTATCACCTTTCAGGGTTGTCTAATTAAAGGATTATAATTACAGCTTAATCATTTTCATATCATCACATGCAATTATCATATTTAAACCTCATGTGAAATGCGGTCTCTTTATCCATTTCTTATACAGTCCCTCCAGGATTTCACGATTTTTTAATGTGATTTTTGCGATCAAAATGACTGATTTTGTGGTGGTAATTTACAGAAATTTGTGAAAAAAATTTCGCTTTTTATATTTTTATAATTAGGACATCACATTTACCATAATAGTATTATGTCAGATGCACAATAGTCATACATGACACAAATCACAAACAAAATGCATAAAGCTTGTTTATTTGGTCTAATCAAATTCTTTTTTAAAATTGTGCTGTAGCCTATTGTTGTTGCTTGATTAACATTAACAACAGCAGGTAAATTAGGTTACTGTCACTTTAAGACCTACTACAGTAATGACAAACGTCCCAATCAGTTATTACTGATTGTTTTACGTAAATACTTGCCAAGATTAATATTTTGAAGTAATTGTAGCTATGTGTATTTGTTCAAGCGCTATAAAGAGAATTCAATATTCTAACTAGGCCGACAGGCGGTGACACACAGTCAGTCAGTCAGTCAAACACAAACACACACACACACACTTGCAGTCAGAGACAGACTGTCACTCGACTGGCTGAAATTAGTTCTCTTTCACGGTATACTGCGCTTTTAAGAATTCTTTTTAGTACCATCGAGCATATCATACTTTTTGTTATGTCATTCAATCATGTTAAACGCGTTAATAAGTTTGCCGTACTGCCCAATGAAAACCTGGGCGCTTATGTGAGAGGGCAGGAGAGACGCTTTTTCTTTCGCCATGTTTCTGACAGACCGCTCACAGACATCACGCGTGCGCAACATCTATTCTGTACCCACGTTAAAATGCATTGAAACTTTAATTAACTAGAGATATTTCAATTGGGTGATTATAATTTAATGTTTTGTGAGGACTATTTTTGAATTTTTGTGATTATTTTGCGGTTAAATTAGGAATTATGCAGGATCGCAAAAAAAATGCGACATTTTGTTGATTTTGCGTCGTATTCAGCGATCGCAGAATCGCAAAAAACTGGAGGGACTGCTTATAGACCCACATAGAATGAATATGATTACTGAAGACGCGGGGCTAGTTGTGAATTTTACTCCAGTGAATAATTTAATTAAGGTATTTTTCACTATCTGTATAGACACATAGCTTAAATTCTTGGTTATAAAAGCTATTTAACATTTTCACCATTTTTGGAAACTAAAAAAAAAAAGCTTCATTGAAAACATGTTGACCTTTTGTGATAACATGCAGCAGGACATGTTGTCACACAAAATGACTCTCAATGGGAGAATGCTTTTGTCACTGGTTTGAGAAGAATACCAGTTTGTCAAAATTATATATATAATGTATTTGCATAGACTATTTAAGGGCTTTTCAGCTAAATTAAACCATTGTAAAATAAAATAAAAACTGTGCTGTCAAATCGATTTACCGCACCTAAAAAAAGTTTGTTGAGCTCATTGTATATATTTTTATATATATATATATATATATATATATATATATATATATATATATATATATATATATATATATATATATATATATATATTACACAAACACACACACACACACACACACACACACACATATATATATATAAACAAACTTTAATGTTAGTTAATCGATAATTAATTGATTTGACAGTACTAAAAAAATATTTGAATACAGGGTTTTGAACTAGATGTTTGAAACCAACATGAGCGTTTGGACTTTTTGACTCAAAACTTGCCGACTGCTCTGTGTGATTTGACAGCTAGTCTTACCTATGGATGAATGTTGTGTTTTCATATAATAAACCGTCATCACAGATTTACAGCGTACATGTAGCTGTGTTTGGAGAGATGATCTATCTGAATCATGTGATGCAGATGACTAATGAAGTTTGTCTGACGACTCTGTGAGTGTTAAACGGCTGTGCTCCGTCCCCCTGTGTAGATATTAGGCAGGTGTTTGTGCTTTATAAAGAAGCTTTGCTGAAGAGGCTGTTTGACACGGTGCGGGTCCACAGAACCATTTCCTAAAGCAACCCGTCTCCTTCCCTTCACTGCCCTCATCAGTCCTGCACAAGCACGAGGCTGCAGCCTCCCCTGCCGACGCTAAAAGATGAATGTCTGTTATTGTTTGTGTGATGACAGAGTGTTTCAATCAGGTCCTGTGCAGAGCTAGAGCGCTGAGTCAGTTCCTCTTCCATCGATCCATCACATGGCCTGCAGCCGGCAGGTGTAGTTGCTTTCTCCCGGGGGACGCGGGAAACACCTGCCCTGCCCAGCTCTCCTCTCCTGGTTCAACAGCCACAAACTGTCAGGACAGCACTTTCCTGCTCGTTTGTTGTGCTTGTACAGGTATTAAGGGAGTGAGGTGGGATCAGGTCATTTTCGGGATGAGCCTGGGGACCCCAGTCTGACTCTTTCAGCTTTGATGCGGGCCTTTCCTATTAACTAGTGCCTTTCGAGCTCTGTAACATTCACAAAATGTATATGCTTGTGTTGCAATTGTGCTGTTAGAAAGTAAGGTACATTTTAATTGTAACAAATTCTTCTAATTGTATCAAACAGGATGGAATGTTTAAGATTGTTAACCCTCTGGGGTCCTTCATTTAACAGTCACAGTCGGGGCCTTCGGGTCCAAATGGACCCGAATGGCGGGATTAATATTTATGAAAAAAAATCATAATGTTTTTTTTTTACTTGTTTTTTATAATATTTTTTTCTTTTCTTTTTTGGTGTTTTGTGATAATTTTATGATTTATAATTAATATTTATGCAATGATTATGACCTCTTTTTTCTCCTATTGAGTATAATAGAATTAAAAAAAAAAATAATAATTATTAAAGCTGTATTTCATTTCAGAGTCAAGCCTAGGCTTCATGAAAGCAATTTTTGAAATGAGATGGATGCCATCTGGTGGACACACTGAGCATTTTAAAATTTTAAAATTTCAAAACAGATATATGTAATCTGAATTTATTAGTGTGTACCTGTATAAAAGTGTGTTTGTGTGTGTGTGTGTGTGTGTGTGTGGATGTATCTGTTTTGCACTCTTGATGTTTTATAGATTCACCCCTTCAATGTTGTGTGCTTTTTTTCTGGATCGTGGCTGATTTGTAGATTGTACGCACAAAAAAACTCTGTATTTTCACATTTTTGCCAATTTCCCATTAATTTCCTATGCGGGTCCATTTCGACCCGAAGGTCCTGAGTGTTACTATTTTTTTTACAACCACTTAAACTATTCAAATCCTTTCCCCAATATTTTTGGGTGTTCATATACCAAGTACCAACAAAGTCACCAAATTTCAGACCATTCCGATGAAGCTATGATTTTTAATTATTTGTTATTTAAATGCTTTGGGTCCATTTGGGCCAAAAGACCCCAGAGGGTACTTGTAGTTAATACTTTATAAATCATCTAATGTTGTTTTTCCATTGAAACTATGTGATTTCCTGGAGGATGATGTCATAGAGTGCTGCAGGGATGACAGCACGTATTTGTGTATGCTAAAATTCAGAAACAAATTTTAGCACAATCTTTTTCTTGGTTTGAAAAAGGCGGGACTACAGTACAGATGTTGTCGTTGGGTCATTAAACTTCATCACGCCGAACAGGTAAACGTCTCGGTTACGCGTGTAACCCTAGTTCCCTGACGAGGGAACGAGACGCTGCGTTGAAACGCTGTGGGAACGCCCCTGTGTGAGTGTGTCAAGAAGCACGTATGGAATCAGTCCAAAGGCATAGGCGGGTGAGGTCATTGACCAGGAAACTATAAAGCACCCCTGAATCATAACAGTGCCAGCTTCTGATAGGCTGAAGAAAGTCGATCACGGGCATGCCGTGAGTATGGCGGGGCGACGCAGCGTCTCGTTCCCTCTTCAGGTCAAGGTCAAGGTCACTTTTATTTATATAGCACCTTAAAACAGCATTACTGCTGACCAAGGTGCTCCACAGAAACATAATAAAAACACAATAAAAACAAACGTTGTCCAAATTACATATAAAATTTTGACTCACTAAGGCTACATATCCACGGTTATGAATAGGGAACTAGAGTTACATATACGTAACCGAGCAATCCCTTTCAAGGGAACTCGAGCTGCGTCGAAACGCTGTGGGAACGCTAATACCCACGTCGCCATAAGGTCAAGTGTCCGTCCGTGTGAAGTCAGTGCACATATTCGGACGAAAGCACCTGCGCCCCTAGCCTGGCTCCGCCCTCCTACGTACTTCCGCTCAATTTTCATTTTTCTTCAGTACTACGTCTGGGATTGTGGTGTATCTTTGGTTTTCTCCGGTCAATTTTTACCGGTCCAATCAGCGAGGGAGTGGCTGAGAACGATGACGTTGATGTCGTGCGCTAGTTTGAGTCGTCATACGTCACGACCAAACGTTAGCGATTGGTTATGGCAGATCCAGAGTGGCTCTGGGCAGATCCAATAGTTTTAAACTGCAACAGAGGACCCGCCTACAAGGAAGTTAATGCTTTTCAATGGAGCGAGGCCAGACTCTCTGTCCAAATGAATTGTACAAGAGTCTGGTGGGATCAGGCTACCTGCGCCCCTGGAGTAGAGGTACACCTTTAGGTGAGTGTACAAACCAAAGGACATGCAGGCAATGATTTTCGGGCTACAGATGCCAGAAATTATGCTTGTCTCTTATATATATATATATATATATACTCTATATACATCTAGCACAGCTGTCAATGATGACGTTACATCCCACTTTTATAGCATCAAATAACTAAAACCAAACTTACAGGATAAACGAACACTCAAACATACGTCAGCATGATAAGAGCTAGTTAGTTTGGCTATCATCCCATTCGATTACATGGAGAGGGTGGGTTTTATGACCTATACTGCAGCCAGCCACCAGGGGGCGATCAAAATGCTTTGGCTTCACGTTTCAGGACTTGTGCGACACATTTGGGAAGGAGTTTAAAGGTAGGGTAGGCAATTTTTTAGAGAGGCTAGCAATAGCGAGTTAGCTTTGAAAGCATAAGATCCCTCCCTCCCTTCAGTGCGTATACGTCATCTCTTCCAGATTACAGTAGTTATGGTGTGAACGCAGCATAATCTGGTTGTTTTGGTTCAGGAGGAACTGTAAAAGACGGCAGCTGTTTCGGTGACTGACGTCTGTCTAACACTGCATAGCATGAACGCTCTGATGACGTGTGATGTCTGCGCGAACAGGTGTGCGGAGGTGTGGAAATACACATGTTGACAGGCAGGTAGGACATCTTATCATTGCTTTACTTTATTCGAATATCATTGCTTTGCACGGAGGAATCAGTGGCTGTGTCTGAAATCGCCCCCTTTACCCTTAATTAGGGAACTGTTAGAGTGAACAGCCATTTGTAGTGGTGTCCGAAACCATAGTGGACGTTATCGAGTGCACTCAATCCCACAATGCACCTGTAAGGCACTGTGACCAGAAGATGGCGCCAGCAGCTAAATCAACCATCCATCCATTTTCCAAACCGCTGGTCCAATGTGGCTACAGCATAAAATTATACTGGTATAAGTTCCTTTTTAATTGATTACTAAATTGTTTAATGGTTTATACATGGTAATTTTCATGACAGAGTTCAAAATAAATCTTTTCATACTGGAGCTGCCAGTTTGCCAAGTTTCAAATGATTGTTAAACTTCCAGCGTAATCTTCATATAAGGGTTGTTATGTTTCATATAACAACTCGTATATGAAGATTATGTGGGCATGCTTAATGCAAATTACCAACTACAGGTACATGGTCTGTCATTTAGGTCAATCTGAATTCATTAACATTAGAACACGAACAAATTCAGGGTTATGCATACAAGCACAAATAAACCACTCAGTTATTTGAGAATGAGACTCAGTATTGGCATGAAAACATGTTTCGTTTGAAATCCAATTAAAGATGTGAGGAAGAAACACCTGGGATATTTCTTGTAGGCCTAAATTAGCCTACAGTTTTTTCACTTTAGAAGCTATAGGCAGAAATGAAAAACATCCAATCAAACCAAAGTAATGAAATTACAGTCCATCCCATATTCCTTTGATACAAGAAAACTAAGGGTGTATTCACACCTGCCTTGTTTGGTTCGATTGAATCGAACTCTAGTTCGTTTCCCCCTTTGGTGTGGACCTTTTGGGCAGGTGTGAATACAGCAATCGAACTCGGGTGCGGACCAAACAACCGAACCGAGACCCAGCTGAAGAGGTGGTCTCAGTACGGTTCCAAACGAACTCTGGTACGGTTCGTTTACGGTGTGAACATGAACCGACCCAATTGCAAGAAAGCACTGCGCCTTTGAGTTAACAGGCTTCCGTAGTCGGAGTTGCGTTATGGGAAACTGATCTGTTGTAGCCTACTACATTACATCTGTTGCGCGTCTTTCTGCGCGTCGTGTGTGCATCATTGGAATGGAATGAATGAATGAGTGTGTGCATCAGGACATTCACATACAGAGCGTTCTCTTTAGTCTAATCGCGCATAGATGCAAAAAAAAGCATTTGCAGTTCATATAATGTAACGATAGTTACAATACAAGGATGATGCTGCGTTAATTTACGTTAAGCCTTTTTTGCACTTCCTGATTTCCCTACTTGAGAATCCTTGTCCAATGAATGGACGACCTTAGCACACGTGTGGTTTTGTTTACAAATTTTGGTTCACTTGCAAAAAGAGCAGTGTGAAAGCGAAACGTACCAAAAAAAAAAAAAAAAAAAAAGTATTTGGTCCGGACCTAAGCAAGTGAACTATCGGACTTTCCTGGTGTGAATACACCCTAAGTAATGTGATTTCTATCTGTTAAGATTGAGTGTTATCCATGAACACTAACTATGGGGACATAAAATGTTTTGCATGAAAGGAATGACCCAGAACACCCCGGAGATTAACGTACACATAGCCCTGCTCGCTCATCACAGTCAGAGATGATTTTACTTGACAAATACTTCCTAAATGGATAGCCAAGCAAGGTAATTACATCTGAGAGCAGGGACGATAGAGGGTGCGTGGACCGGGGGCGAGGAAACGCGACTCAGGCTCCCTGCAGTCAACAGAGCTTTATTACAGAGCAGTATTGATGTCCCCTTCACAAACATCAATAGTGCCGCTCCATCTCCACACGCCACTATCTTCAACAGCGAACCGTGCGGCCTGCCTTTGAAAAGGACGACCCTCTAGCTATGACTAAATTATCATTTTTAGGACCACATTTCTGTTTGTGCAACATCTCTTCTATACAGTTATTAATCACGTCTTCGTCAGTCTGTCGCGTGTATTAGTCCCAGAGAAGAGGCTTCGCAGTAGTGCGTCTCTGTGTTCACGGCCCATGGCGAAAGCTCATTATCTGAGAAGGCATCAATGCACTCCAAAACCACAACAGAGTATATAAAATCTATTTGGTTTTTATTCTGAATTATTTCATTCCTCTTGACAGTGAATCTATAAGGCTATTGTTTCATAAAGAAACAAAGAAGGGCCTGAAATCTTGAGATCTGAAACCTATACTAGTTTTATCGTCACATGTGAACATTCATTGCATGGAAGTTTTATAGACTGGCTGATTTATATAGATTTGAGCGAGAGAAAAAAATATAGGAAATAAAGTCCTTTAAGCACATGCGTAAAAAGGTATTATGTTTTAATTAGCAAGTGTGTAACCTTCTCGAACATAGATGGAAATGACCATTTACAGCCAATAAAGGCAGTTTACCATGGGGAATATATGGTTTAAAAGCTTTTTAACAGTTATTGAGGTTGAGCCAAAAACCTAGGACTAGTTCGCCAAAATTGGTTTTTGAAATAATCTCCAATATTTAACAAACGATTCAATTAACAGTGGCGGTCCTAGAGGCCTCCGTTAACCTTGTCTGATAGCTGCTCAAACTTCATTGCCCGCTACCGGACGCATTTTTCAAGATATGCAAATGTCCTCAAAGGCAGTCTTGGCACATTGGACGAAGACACCGCATGCCAATTTTCAAGTCAATCAGACTTAGGGTTGCATAGTTAGAGCAGTTTTTATGGTTTTTCCATGTTATAGCGCCACCAAGTGGCCAGTCGCCGCATGCTTTTTTACACGACCACATAATGAGCTCTGAACCCCTAATAATTTGTTTCTTGGACAGAGAAAGCGTTTTTCATATAAGTCAAGGAAAACATTAAATCTGTTCCAAAAGCTAGTGGACGTGTGCCAAAAATCGCATGATATAAAATCCTTTCAACCGTGAAAAACGCGATTTCGTTCTAATTTCTCACAGGCCTCTAGGGCCGTGAGTCAAACAGGCCCAGCGAGTTTCGTTACGATCGGCCTGCGTTAACCTTGTCTGATAGCTGCTCAAACTTCATTGCCCGCCACCGGACGCATTTTTCAAGATATGCGAATGTCCTCAAAGGCAGTCTTGGCTAAATAAGTCTTGGACGAAGACACCGCATGCCAATTTTCAAGTCAATCAGACTTAAGGGCCGTACACACCGGGACGAATATCGGTGCGCGTTATTCGCCAGCGTTTTTCAACACGTTTTCTGTGTTCACACCCAAGCGATTTCCGCTGACGGTGAGCCGAGTGAACACGCAAATTCATTCCCTGACATTAGATGGCGTTAATGTAAAACAGAAATAGTCCTATTTTGTAGTCGCTGTGGCGTTTGTCATGTAGTTCTTTATGTTCCGACACCATCGAGACCAGCAGCTCTACATTCATCTAGCCTTGCATCTTCCTCGTCTTATTTCTTCCCGGCAGTGTGGACGCTACTTGGCGTATATCTTCTTCACCGTTACGTGTGTGTGCTCGGCAAGACCGTTTTGTGTTTGAGCGCCCCCAAGTTGTGTTTTACTGTAACTTCAGACGCTCCAGACACGTGAGCAAAAGCGGCAATCTCATTGGTCGGATAGTTTTTGACGTGGCGCGTCAAACCAAAAAAACGAACCCGAGGCGTTTTTTTAAAAAATTACGCTTTTACGCGTGGCGTTTTTCGTGTCGTGTGCACACTCACATTGGCGCCTTTTGGTTAGTCATGAGGCGTTAAACGTCGGCGAATATCGCACGCGAAATTCATCCCGGTGTGAACAGCTCTTATAGCAGTTTTTATAGTTTTTCCATGTTATAGTGCCACCAAGTGGCCAGTCGCCGCATGTTTTTTACACAACCACATAATGTGCTCTTACATGTATACTCACGAGTTATAGCCATTTTAGTAAAAGTGGCTCCTCCCACTTTAGCCCTTAGAGACTGTGATTCGAAATTATAACTTTTTTTTTTTTTGATAATTATTGACAATCAGAATCTTGCTGCACTGGTTTGGTTCTGATCGGGCCAAAAACCTATAGGACTAGTTCCAAAAAATCCCAAATACCCGAAAATTCAGACGACGTAGACGGTGTGAGTCCTACCAGCCCTTAAAGTTTTAAGTTTCTACGACTTACGGTTTGGTCTGCCCGATCACTTTTAGGGGAGAATGCTGATCCTTGGAAATTTAAACAATTACAATAGGGATTGAACCCCTAATAATTTGTTTCTTGGACAGAGAAAGTGTTTTTCATATAAGTCAGGGAAAATATTAAATCTGTTCCAAAAGCTAGTAAGCTGCCTACCCAGTTGACCAATCACAACACACTGATCCAGCCGACCAATCAGAGCACACTGCGCTTTTCAGAAGGAGGGGCTTCACAGAAACAGGAACTAAACAGAGCGTTAGAATGGGAAGAGAGGAGCTTCAATAGTGTTAAATATGAGAAAAAATTATGTGTTTTTGAACATTCAAACATGAAAACCAGTAAATTATTCAAGTAGAGCCCAAAAACAAAATCAAGACTTTGTAGAAGGCCTCTTTAAATCGTCCTGCGACCCCTGAAACTCCCCGCCGGGCCCCTGGTTGCAACCACTGCTCAAGATGCCTCATTTTGACCAAAGTCCCTTTTCAAGAAACTCATTTCATTTGGTGGACATATCTGCAACACCTCTGGGCAACTACTTTGGGAATCCAAGACCAAGTCCTTTCTACGTGATTGGGAAACTCACAATCAAATAACATACAGTATTTCAAAAACCAAGCAACAAAATTTGACATGAACTGTCCCATAAATGTTGTTTCTTATACCCAAATAGCATTAAAGGGATAGTTCATCATTTGCTTACCCTCAAGTTGTTCCAAACCACATTTGAAGAATGCTTGTAACCAAACAGTTGATGGACCCCATTGACTTTCATAGTATTTTTTTCCCATACTATAGAACTCAATGACTGTAATGCTAATTAAAATGACTGTTGTTTTTATGCTTTTAAATGGAGAATTACATCAGCTTAGTGACATGCTAACATCAAACTCTATTGGAATTAACTGTCTCTTGAGTCTCTTTTGAATAGAAAGGAAAGCTATTTAGTGTGGCAAACAGTTTCTGCCTGTACAGCTTTCCACATCAGTCACTTATTAGGATCACCTATCCTTTGAAGGCAGATACCTAGACTAGGCAGCTCAAGTTTTGGAAGTGAACTAGTGTGTGTGTGTGTGTGTGTGTGTGTGTGTCTCTCTCTACACGGCTGTTAACACCGACGGCAGCTGAAGGATTCGTGTGGAGCTCATCGCTGTGGGCTCTTGGCCTCGGAGAAACACCATGCAGAGCTGTTTACGAGATTCGGGGAATTTCCATAAACTCTCCGAGCTATTCAGATGTGTGATTTAATACCCACTGTTTAGCCAGATGGCACTGGACACATTTCAATGCATAATTCACATTTTATTTGTATCAATAGAGTGTAGGCTAATATACATTTGGCAGCAGCCAAGCAGTCGTTTTCGACAGATTACATGACAGGCTCCACTTGCTGTGCTAAATTTTCATCTCTTGGCAAAAGTAAACAAACAAAAATTGAATATCATGATTTGCCAAAGCCAGTTTGAGATAATATGTCACTCAGGAAAGTTGGCACAAGACCTATAATTGTAAGAGCTGAACGCAGGTTGAACGTTTCAAACACAAAACTCTCATATATTAGGCAAATTCTAATATCATAATATTTTTGTGATAGCATTTGGTTAATACAATATATTCAGATAAGAGTCAACTATGATGAAAGAAAAGTTTTCCATGGGGAATGTTGTATAATTTTTTATCAGATATAATTGTATGCATTTACAGTTTCTGTTTAGCAAAACGATATTTTTATATTTTTGCCTATAGGCTATTATGTTGTTCATTCTGATAAATTGTTGTGTTTAATAATTTCCTCACTTATAGCCTAAACTTTGAAGCCATTAAAACTGATAGTAGCCTAATCTAAATATGGTGTGGGAGATGGTATGTATTTATTTAGTTATTTACTTACTTACTTAGATAGTATAACCTGTTAAAAAAAAAAATATCTTCTCAAATCAGTGTCAATAAAGAGCAGGTATTACTGTGACAACTTACCCCATAGTGCAGCAGGAGGGGGGGCGGGGGTATGGGGGGACGTTGGTCCAGGAGGGCCACTGATTGTAGCTTGTTCGGGTGTGTTTGATTGGAAGTTTGAGCTGAACTCTGCAGGACAGTGGCCCTCCGGGACCCACGCTCCCCACCCCTGCCACAGTGTCACCACATGCAGCCATGCAGGGGTTAAATGTAACAACCTTTTTTTCTTGTGCAATAAAGTTTGAATTTTAAATAGTTATGTTGTTGACTTAAATATGTGACTATAGAGAAAAAAAAAATATGTGTATATATATATATATATAGCCTACCGTACTATTTATTTTATTTTTTCCACTGAAGAGTGAGATCCCAGCCAGCCTCGGCCCCCTATAAGATATTTATTTTAAAAGCATATCAGGTATGGCCTGTTGTAGGGATGCCGCTGTAAATTTGTGCCAGCCCTAAAAAAAAAAAAAAGGCCCACGTCTCCCAGATCCTTCTGAATAACAGCCCTGATTCTATTTTTGTTGTGTGTGATTTACGCCCCGCTTCCTCTATGTGCTGTCTGAGGAAACAGATGCGCGGGACTGTGCTTTTCCTCAATTCCTGGGAGAGAGATTGTGTCCCAGCCCGACCGAGGCTCCGGCTCTCTGCGCTCGTGAGAGAGGCTGCTAAACGCCACTTATATGGACTCTTTGGTTCCCTTTTCTGCAATTCTCCATTTCCTTCTGGTTTCCACTTGCGTATGTCCGTGTGGGCCGGTCGGGCTTCCCCCCGATCCGCGCGGGACAGGGCAAGGTCAGCAGCGCCCGGTGATGACGTCACTAAGGCACTTTACTCATACATGTGGAATGAATAGGCCGCGATTTGGGACGCGCCCGCCGGACACAGTGGCCCTTTGATCAGGACGGGTCACGCGACACTGTGATGATGATGATGATGATGATGATGTCACTCCAACAAATGCTTATCAGTGACTGTGATAATGAGCTTCGAGGAGAACGTGTGTGTGTGTGTGTGTGTGTTCAGACTCCAGCTCACAGGCTGCAATGCGCACAGAAAACTAGTCCAACTAGAAGTTAAAACATCGTTGATGGAGGATTAGGGTCGTGTCAATGATGCTTGATTTTGAAATAACTGAAATAGGTGTATTTTGATAGTACTACACATATCTTATCACAATTAAAGTACAATTTAAATGCTTAAATTCTCAAAATCTTTTTTTTTATATGTTATGACAGGCTTCTCTTGCTGTCCTATATTTTCATATCATGGCATGGTAAAAAATAAACAGACAAATATTGAATAACATGATTTGCTAACGCCAGTTTGTGATGTCAGAAGTTGCAGGAAAGTTGTCACAAGACCAATATTAGCAAGAGCTGAACACATGCTCATAATTCAAATTCCAATATCATAATATTTTTGTAATGGTTGACAATGATTTTGCATTTGGTTAACATGTGAAAAATATAAAACCACAATGACTTTCAGACAAGAGTCAACTTGTGTTCTCACGATTTTCAGATTGGGAATATTGTATTTTATAATAAAAAAATAAAATAAATATTCATTTCATCAATTACAGATTCTGTTTAGCAAAACAATATTTTTTTGCCTATAATGTTGTCCATTTTGATTAATTGTTTTGTCTAATAATTTCTTCATTTTGCTTAAACTTTGCTGAAAAGCCATTAAAGCTGTTTTATAGTTTAAATATGTTGTTGGAAATGGCATTTATTTACTTAGCTACTTATAGCCTAGTTTAACCTGTCAGATTAGGATGATTCGGCTAAGATTATTATCAATAATGCATTATTTTGTATTTAAGGTGTATAGAAGTACTAGCACTTTTTAATTCAAGTTTTTATTTTTGTTTTCTTATTTGTCCCACGGTAAAGTTTCGCTTTATCAGACAATCTGACACCAAAATATAGCTAATCTTGAGATGATTAAGAGGAAGGCTATTGGAGTATAGTTGGAAATGAATGGGAAACTATTGTCTTCTATGAAAAGGGAAGGGAATGAATACACGTCGCCAATAAAGAAAAAAGGCTTTACTGACCGCTGATGCATTATTGTTGTGTCATAAATGCTCAATGATTCTTCATGATGCGTGGAGCTTTTCGTGGATAAGAGCGCCATCTACAGGAGGCTTTAAACACAACACACTGCGGGTGCACGCGCAAATAATGGTGTGATGATGTCAGGTAAATCACTGGCTCTTAGCATGTAATGATCTTAGATTTTGAATTTATTGGAATTATTGCTACACAGAGAGAAAAGGTGTGTAATAATTGTACCTTTTGGGGTCCACCAGCCTGTCACTGCATGTAAGTAATACCCTTTAAAGGACATCTTTGTACCTTTTTTTTTTGTTTACCACAAAATAGGTTCGTAGCCTACCTTAAGGAGGTATGTATTTGTACTAAGGTAACTTATTACGTATTAAGGTAGGCTGCTAATATGCATCTTTTAGGAGTAAAAAGGTACAAATATGTAATTTTAAGGGCTTTACTCCGAAAGGTCAAACATTTACACCATTTCTCTCTGTATACATTTTCAAAATATGGAAGGGTTCATTTAACCACATTCTTCCATTTCTTGGATACAAACATGTAGTTTCCATCCTCAGACAGCGCTTATATTATGAGGTCTTCAGAACTGCTTTCTGACAGGGGAATAATGTTTGTGAAGCTGTTTTAGCAACATAATAACCACCTATTGTGTTTGGACCATGGTTGCACATTATGCTCAATCAAGAGCAAGAGCCTCGGCCCAGTTTTTCTGTGTAAAATATGTCTCAGATGAGCTCGGCCTACAGCTCCACCTACTGGTCAGAGTGAGAGTTTATCTGGTTTGAGCTGGAGACTCTTTCATAAGCCTCTCTTCATTTATGCATTATAACCTGTGATCGGTGTGCATCACAGAGCCATTTAAAACAGCTGCTTTCTATGCGAATTTATCGTGAAATGTAATTTATTCCTTTTCAGCATCATAACTCCAGTCTTCAGTGTCACATGATCCTTCAGAAATCACTCTAAATATGATGATTTGATGCTCAAGAAACATTGTTGAAAATATTTGTGCTGCTGAATATTTCTGAAGAAAATATGCTACATTTTTTCAAGATACTTTGATGAACAAAACAACAAAAAAAGAGATCAATTGAATGGCTATCCTTGCTGAATAAAAATATTAATTTCCTTTCTGACCTCCAACTTCTACTATAAATATGGCTGAACTAAAACAGCCAATTAAATGCTGATGGTTTTAGTTGCTTTACTGAAAAACTATTTAATTCTCCTGCAACTCTTGCTATTTTTCATTTTATGCATATGGATAGGCCTGTAGCCTATAATGCTTGAACAAATACATTTGCTGAGAATCAGCGATTTTTACACAAAGCACCTCACTGTTTCTTTTAAAACAGGCTTTGATATGAAACCAGACAAAATGAAAAAATAAAATAATCATAAAAAAAATGAAAATGACGTTTCACCACAGGGGTTTTCGGGTCCATCAGCAGATCCTCCTCCCTGTCTGGAGATTTATTCAGAAGATTGCTGACCGCAGCTGCTGCCACACAGAGCCAGCGTTACATAATTCACTTATTTTTAAGAGGATATAAAACTTTGGTTAATTATTGCCTTAAGTGCTGTCCTGAAGCCCAGAGAAGATCACGCCGTGTGTCTGAGCCGTGAGTGACGTCACGAGGCGACAGGTCAAGCCGGCATCACTCGGTGTTCTGCCGCTTGGACTTATTTTATTCTTTATTCCTTTTCATTTATTGATTTTTCACTTGCAGGGTGTAGTTTCATTGTGATTATTTCAGCATAAATGTTATGAAAAGCGAATCGCCCCTCTTGTTAAAGCCCCTCTCTCGGTTTTACAGGTCCTCGTTCAGGCAATTATTTCACCGGTTACAAAACACGTTCAGTCAGCAGCGCAGGGCCTTCGAGACCTCAAGCGTGTGATGAGGTGTGTGTGTGTGTGGGGGGGGGGGATTTGATACATCCATTGTCAGGCGACTGTCGGCTCTAAACTCTAACAGAAAGGTGTATGATCAACAGCTGAGTGAGAAGTCACACTCTACACATCAATCATACTACATCTGCACAGCTCAGATACTGAACAACACATGAGCAGCCCAGCTAATGTGTGTGTGTGTGTGTGTGTGTGTGTGTGTGTGTGTGGAGATCTCAAAAGACCCGATGGATCAACGTCACCACACACAGGAGAAAAGGCAGAGGCAAAAGAATAACATCAGAAGAACAACACTATAAAGTGCCAGAGGGCCACATAATCATTATAACCGTATTTGTCCATTCTGGAGATGAAAAAGTAGGCCTACTTGATGTTTCATTAGGCCCAT
Source organism: Rhinichthys klamathensis goyatoka (assembly GCF_029890125.1). NCBI lineage: Eukaryota > Metazoa > Chordata > Actinopteri > Cypriniformes > Leuciscidae > Rhinichthys > Rhinichthys klamathensis. The sequence continues at coordinate 87,295 of NW_026607243.1, read as the reverse complement.
AGTTTCTTCAGAGCATGGTGTCTATGTTGTTTAACCCTTGTGCATCAATTAAAAAAAATGACACATTGGTCCATAGAGGACAAAAATGTTTGTGTCCAAAAAAATTATCATAAAATTTTAAAGCTTGCAGGAGCACAGACTTAAGTTTGGTCTAATTTTAAAGAAGACCCATGGCAGATTATTGCTGAAGTAAACGTTTAAAAAGTGAAACCAAATTTTTTTTTATTGATGTTTAAGTTTATAAAAATGATTTATGAAAAAAAAATTTATAAAGAAAATATTTTATGAAACATGTTGAACTCTAAAACTGCTTGAAAATCAAAACCATAAGTCTGAACAAGTTGTGTTACATATTTGTAACAATTGATATCTCAAAAAATGAGCTTTCAGTAGATTTTGTTGAATAAATATTTCAAGCACACACACACACAATTTTTTTATTACACATACAAACCGCACTCTGACATCCATACCAACACACTCACAATTATAGCTGCATAATTTATACAATTGGCTCTATAATATGCAAAAGCAGACAACAGGAATAAAGGGAGAATTTGCTTTATAGGCCAAACCTGAGAAAATGGCACCATTTGGTAAAAAAATATATTTAAATGTAAAAAAAAAATTAATTCAATCTTGCCAACAGAATGAAAGCCTATTAACAAAGATTGCATGGGTTTTAATGGGTTTCAATTGGGATATTTTTGTATATTTTTTCCTGAGTGAAATTATTTTAGGTATGCAAACTAGATTTATGAAAGGAAATGGGTGTGAAATAGTAAAATTCCCAAAAAATACACACCTGTTCCAATTTAAGCAGTCGGCAATTAACACAGAAAAAATGATTTAAAAAAAAACAAAACTGAAAAATACAAAAATGTCCATAAGGTTGCACAAAAGTTAAAGAAGCTCGTTGAGGGGCTTAAGTCACCATGAAATCAAAATTGACTTCATGTTCTTCATAATCTTGAATCAGAATAACTCTTCTCTGATGACGAGGTCAGAACCTGTCTGTCACAGGATTTCACTCCGATAAACGAGACAATAGAGAAGAGTATCACGACTTCCATTATTAAATAGTTATTCAACTCTGTGCTTGCTATACGTGAAACTATAGCCTATTGTTCGTCTTTCATTTGTTAAAAATAGTGAATTATTAAACAAAAAATATTATGAAATGACTGCTTAAATGCTGCAGCTGCTGCCATTGTGAGTATCTCCGGTCTTATAGGCCTTGATTGAAAACAGTGAACTCTTCATGACTGATAAACCAAACGCATTCTCATCCCAAGGCGTCATATCATCCCAAGGCGTCATATACTGACGCTTTTGCCAAATCGTCTACATCCGACGCACATGGCACCCTTTAGCGTCAATATAACACGCTTCGGTTATGGTTAGGTTAAGGTCTGGGGTAGTGTTAGGGTTAGACCACTAGGAGGCGCCATATATCTGCGTCTCATATTGACGCTAAAGGGTGCCATGTGCGTTGAATATAGACGCTTTGGTAAAAGCGTCAGTATATGACGCCTTGGGATGAGAACGGGCTGGATAAACCGTGCGTCTCAGTGCAAACCTCTGAGAGAGAAGTCTATCGCTTTATGTGTTCACAACTGGATACAGCTGTTAAAACAGCGTTATTACTGGAGAACAGGAGACCTGAGCTGCATTTCTCTCGGCTCGAGTGACACTGACACGTTTATGGCACTGAATGGACTGTTTACAATCAGAATAAATCAGATTATCACCCACAGACATTAGATAAAACGATCCGAGAGACTCATTAAAGGTCACAGTGCTCAGCAGAACATAATGCCACCCTGTCCAAGAGCTTTTAGCTGTTTAATTAAGAAACAAATGATCTGGAACTAACATGCGTTTACCAGTACAGCGTGTTGCGAAGAGAGATAAAGAGAGAGAGTGAGAGAGAGAGAGAGAGAGAGAGAGAGAGAGAGAGAGAGAGAGAGAGAGAGAGAGAGAGAGAGAGAGAGAGAGAGAGAGAGAGAGAGAGAGAGAGAGGAGAGAGGGGAGAGAGAGAGAGAGAGAGAGAGAGTAGAGAGAGAGAGAGAGAGAGAGAGAGAGAGAGAGAGACGCTTCCTTTCGTCGCCTCTTTTAACTGTAACAAAATATGCTTCTCTAATAAATCTGAATCAGACATCTGCCAATAAATAAACGAGCTCTAATATTGGATGTGAGAGTGGCTGTTTTATTATGCTAGTATTTCATCTGTCACATTGTGGTAATGATGACACACATTATAACCATCTCATAAAACTGCTATAAATCATCACA
>NW_026607243.1:0-82500 GCF_029890125.1 Rhinichthys klamathensis goyatoka | reverse complement strand
AATCGATTTATCCATCCATCAGCCATCCAATCAATCCATCAATCCATTTATCCATCCATCAACCAATCCATCCATCCATCCATCAAACAACTGCTAATATTGGTATATATTTCATATTAAATTATATTTTTAAGTATATATTATTATACTTAAAGAAGAAGCGTCCTTGAGCTCTGGAAAGGCGCTATATAAATAAAACTTATTATTATTATTATAAGGGCCAACTCTTGGCAACAGTACTACTGATAGATGATTAGTTTGGTGGGTATCATATTGTGTGTATCATATTTTCTAAGGCCATGTGTCCACTGCCTTATAGATATGTCAAAAACTATTTTATATATATATATATATATATATATATATATATATATTTATTTATATATATATACACTGATTGGCTTCATCACTCTGTCTCCTCTCCACCAGTAAGCTGGTGTGTGGTGAGCGTTCTGGCGCACTATGGCTGCCGTCGCATCATCCAAGTGGATCCTGCACATTGGTGGTGGTTGAGGAGATTCCCCCTTCTATGTGAAGCGCTTTGAGTACCTAGAAAAGCGCTATATAAATGCAATGAATTATTATTATTATTATTATTAATGAATTATGAATTATTATTTTCTATAGCTAAAGTCGCTGCATGTAGCCTACATAGAAATATATAGGCTATATATATTTTTTAAATCAATAACATATTTATTAGGATCAGCACAAATTGAAACAACAAAATGGTAACACTTTACAACAAGTCTCATTTGTTTAGATTAATGCTAATGCATTAGGTAACATGAACTATGGGCAATATATTTTTTACAGATTTAGTAGCCATTGTTAAAGTAACTTTTTATTTTGTTCAAAATGTATATAATGAATCCATCTTCCAAACCGTGTTTTTTTTCTTATCCTGAATCACTACAATACGCCTAAAATAAGTGTTTATATTGGGACTATTTTAGACCAACCGCTGCGGAGTAGCCCAGTACCTGCGTGACTCGTCATATACATAAACAGAGAGAAGTAGCTCCGGCTACAATGTTCTTCCGCAAGACGCACGCAGTTTTGATTATTAACCGCTACTGAGTGTCCGACAGCGCCTCCAATGGCCGAAGTGTGTCATTACACCAGCGCTTTACTCCGCGTGGCGTGCAGAGACCGAGGGGGCGCAAAAGCTGCAGCATGGAGGTACCAATTTATCAATATTAGTATTAATGTTATCATATGGAGTGTAGAGAATTCATAATAATACATATCTTATGTGAGTTTATTATAGTGGCTTGGTGTTAATGGTGCATTCTGCTGCTGCCATGTTGACCCAGCCGTGTCTGTGGCCGAGAGCAGAGCAGATAACGTTACTGAAAGCATAGCTGCTACTGTTAAGACGGATATATTATTATTTTCAAACGAAACACGAGACTCTTGGTGTTACAGTTACTATCTTAAACACCAAACCCGTGCCAGGCATGAACTCGTGGTTCAATTTTTAACGTACTGCTAATGTTTTGGTTAGGGGGGGGGGTTCGACTAACTTAACGTTAACGGAATATTGAGCCTGTTATTTTGCTAACATGACCGTATGAAATACAGATACAAGAATTTAATGTTTAATTTTAATATTATCTCTAACAATATGGAGGAAACACGAAAAAGAAATCTAAAATGGCGCGTGAACTCGTTGGCAAGGAATGTTCTAGACGCTCCTCAGCCTCCGGTTTATTTCCAACCGTCTCCTCCTGAATTTAGTCTTTATCTCGGAAGAATGCGCGTGTAATCTTTGATCTTCGTGTACACACATAGCCACTCTATTCCTTTAGATGTAATGCCATTGAAACCTTCTGCCACCGGCCGAAATACGAATCTTACTATGGCGTAGGGTGAGCTTATGAATAATATTAACAAGGTTACGAGGTAATCTTTTGGAGCGTCCAATCACGTGCTCTAATTAATATTCATGATCAAGCCTTAGTAAAATAAGTTCATTGGCTAACTGACAAGAGCCCACCTTTCAACTTCACTCTTTCAGCCAATTAGGAGGGATTGTTGGGCTGACGTCACTCAATCTAATGAATATTAAATAAGCCTTCACGCAACATGGCAAAAGTATGGCCTGATGCAGTCCATCCTCTTGATATTCACCATCAGAAACACCCACACATTCAGTGAACACATGTATTATCAGCTTTTTAAACAATTAACTTAATAACTTTAGAGCATTAAGGGCCAGTTGTATCTGTCTAATGACGCATATTTGTAAAAAGGCAAAGGTTGAAGATAACAAGTGTGATATGTAACTGTGTTTTATGTGAACAGGGTCGAATCAGTAAGGAGCCGGAGCAGCTCAGGAAGCTGTTTATTGGTGGACTGAGTTTCGAGACCACAGAGGACAGTTTACGAGCTCACTTTGAGCAATGGGGCAAACTCACAGACTGCGTGGTGAGTGGCCGTCAGATCACATGCTTTTCAGTTTCGCTTTAGGGACTAATTGCATTCACTTTGAAATGTGTCTGCAGCAGATGCAATCCCAATTTTTTCAATTACATAAAATGAAAGGGGAAAAAAAAGTCCCAGGTTCAGCTCCGAAGCATCTTGGAGTATCATGCCATGGTATATGAATATAGTTATTATTCACTGAATTACCATAATACTTCATACTATCACTAGCTATGTTTCCATCCAAAGGAAACATAGCGCAAAATTGGCGCAAAATATCTGTAATAAAAATGGAAGTTGCTACAATCGAGCAAAACCACTGTGGCTCTTTTATCCTCCATCATAAATGACTTGTTTTCCATCAAGCGTTGAAGACTCTTCTTTTTCAAAAATGAGGTTTAAAAATGTTCAGACCTCATCGTCCATCCAAAAATACCTCTCTCTCTTTCTCCACCATTTTTCTGATCACATGATCTGTTGAGGCAGTCACATGATTCTTTTTTTTTTTTTTTTTGCACATCAATGGATTTGTTCTGCAAATGCATTTTCCATCTCAGTTTATGCCTATATCTTCTTATCAGAAAAAAAAGAAGATCTGCCTCAATTCAGTTTTTTGCATGCACATTTTTTTAATTTTTATTAGTTTATGTGCATCTTGGCATTTCCATACAGCTTTTTTTTTTATGCAAACAATCATAAATGATTCACAATTAATCACAATAGTTTAGAAAACATTATGCGATAAAATTTCAAATTGGAGCCTGTACTCGGCCAAGATGACATTTTGAGCCGAATGTCCTTATGTAGCCGAATCTGTGCTGGTTTGTATCGGCCGCCTCCAGTTGTCCCTTTGTTTTGCCTCCAGCGAACGCCGTCACGTAATTGTGATGTCGGCGCAAAAAGGGTCTATAGAAATACCACTAATAATAACAGCAACAAAACCACTGTTATTGATGATATTATCATTGCTTTTATCTTTCCTCAGGTAATGAGAGATCCAGCAAACAAGCGCTCGCGAGGCTTCGGCTTCGTGACGTACTCCTGTGGCGTGGAGGTTGACGCTGCAATGGCAGCTCGGCCACACAAAGTGGACGGTCGCGTCGTTGAGCCCAAACGGGCCGTTTCCCGAGAGGTACGGTTACATTCACTTAAAACATTGAGCTGTATGGAGTTAGGGCGGTCGCGATAATCACAATATTGAAACCGAGAATCGGTTCTTATCCAGAACCGTTGGTGTTTTTGAAAAATACCGGAACCGTGCGAAATTCCTAAGTTTCGGTTCCGAAACCGGTTCTGGTGCGATGTGTGGGCGATGTATGAATATTCTCATGAATATTAAAATAGTAATGTATGAATGCCCTGAAAAGCCCTTGCGCTACTCGTATAGGTTTCGCGTCAGATATCAGTTATGCAGTTACACTGTTACGCCAACTCATTTGAGTGAGTCATTAAACCGTTCATCCAACGAACACGTTAAAAAACGCTGATTCATTAAAAGATAGATGTAATGAAACAAGATGTTAATTATTTTTAACTTTGAGCTCCACTTTTCAAGCTGGGTAACGCTCAAGCCGATGCTTCACTTAAAGGACCTGTATGTAAGAAATGTATTTCAATTAATCATAAAATGGTCCTGATATCAGTGTTAATTTCGTTGACGAAAATAACGACGAAAATTATTCGTCAACGACATTTTTTCACAGACGAAAACGAGACGATAACTAAATAAAACCTAGTTTTGAATGACAAAGACTATGACGAAAATCTATTGACATTTTCGTCAACTAATAAAAACTAGACGAAAATGTTAGATAGTGACGATTTGGGAAGCGATCCGTCAGAACTGATGTCCTGCGTGTGTGGTAGATGCGCACATTTGTAGGCTACTGTAACGTGATCTACCCCGCGGTCATAAAACGTTAAAAAATGTGAACGTCTGGGAGAATGAGTAGGGCAGACATATAGATCTCTGAATAAGAGTGACGATGCAAAAAAGAGCTCTATTCGGTGCGGTTTTCTGTGCGCACACACCTAACCCGAAGCGTGCAGTCATGCACAATACACCTACAGCGCGCGAGTAGGCTACTGAATTGAGCTCTCTTTCGTGTCTGAATGGAGAAATACACAACAGTATGTCTAAATGTCCTTTTTGGAGAGTATTCATGTAAACTATGCTGGTTATGTCTTAAACTGTGAGTGTGTCGGATGTGCATCAGTGCAATTGTATCCGCATGTCATTGGACATGATCCGACGTCTTAAAGTGACAGTGGCAATAAACCTAATGCGGTCCGTGTCCTTAATTTTGATCAAGCAACAAAAGAAAAAGAGAAAAGCATTCACTGTTTGTTAATAGCTTTAATAAGGATTAATTATATTTAATTCATACAAATAAATATGTCTGCTTGAAAGAATAAAGAATGATGTGTAAGTAGTTATAAGGAATGAATATATCATTCATTGTAAAGAAGACTGTGTTGTACTTTAGGAAAAGTGGTTTTATTTCATTTTAAGATATTTTTTAAGTAACAGCAGTTAAATCTGTATCTGTATTGCATGTTCAAACTTAAAAATCATTCATATTAATAGGTTAATAGATGTTTTCTCCGAGAGTATATGGGTTTGGAAATTTTAGAGAAATTCTAAATTAACGCATTACAATTGAACTAAACCCATTATATTTTAGTCGACTAAATCTACTGTAGATTTAGTCGACTAAAATGTTATTGTATTTCGTCGACTAAAACTAGACTAAAACTAAAACAATTCAGATGACTAAAATATGACTAAAACTAAATGCAGGGTTCCCGCGGATCCTTAAAAAGTCTTAAAAAGTCTTAAATTAGATTTTTAAAATTTAAGGCCATAAAAAGTCTTATAAAGTCTTATTTTTACTTATGAAAGGTCTTAAATTTTAGATGACACTTTGACTTAGACATATCTAAAAGCTTTCCAAATTAAAACCATCTAATTAGCGTACGTATTTTTATTGATTTATTATTCTATCTTTGTGGATTTGCTAGTTCACGTGACATTTCGCGTCACTCGCGAGTCGCGGCAGCATAACTGTCTCCTGCACGCGAGAGGAGAGAAGGAGAAGAAAGGTCGTAAATGTCAGTTCAGTTGTAAGTTCATTCTTTATGTGCGTATGGTGTGCGATGTGTATTGTCTTTTATGATATTGCAATCATTGTTTTAACAATGTACGAGGCACTGCGAGCTGACATCGCATTTGTCTCTCGTGCTTTCACTGCGTGATGTGTGCAGTGTAACTGTTATGTCCCCAAGTTAGTTTTTGTCTTATATTTATATCATATTATGTTCTTATATTAGAATATCACATCAGAAAGAGTGCCGTTTTCCCGTGCACGATTCCAAGTGTGATATTTATGTTATACAACAGTTAAATTAACAATAAGTTAACATTGAGTTACTTTTTAGACACAATATTGTCAATATTGTTTGTTTTCCCTTTATTTCGCCGACTTTAATTTCAAAATGAAACCGTAGCAGAGTCTCAATGCAACCGACAGCGATTATTTCTTGACTGAAATCCGCGTTTTGAACGAATCACTTGCTTCTTTCCCGAATGAATCAGCCGTTTGAACGAATCGGTTGAATGAATGACTCACTTATTAAGACAGTGATTTGCCGCTGCGGTTTCATATTTAAAGTACCCTTTAAATAAAATGTTAAAATTAGAAATCATTTCATATTTAAATATTGAATATTGATTTAAAAATATATATCTCATAGCTTTATTTATGCAGTTGTAAATGGAGTGTAAATAAATTAATGCCACTTCTGATGCCGCTTCTGTCACCTCTGCACTGCAAAGATGGATTTTGATTGAATGATTTAATTTGACTGTAACAGTGGTACTGTATGATTATTATATAATTAAGTATTATTGTATAATTACTGTATAATTTAATTTGAATGATAGTATTTGACATTAAAGGTGATGCATAACTCTAAATAAGTTTAGAAAAAATGTCCATATATAGGTGAAAATGCCCCTGAAAAAATCAATTTAAGGTGGCAAATATTGCCCCTTAATTAAAATATTAATTTCTGTCACTGCTGTGAACTGACCACAGCATAGAATATGAAAAATATGAATATCTTCGTGAGTCAGCTGTCAACAATAGACCTAAACCAGCCATGGCACCAGCACAAAAACACAATCAGTAAAATATCATCTAATTATTATCAACAAAACGTTGAAAATATCAAGATATATTTTTGTCAATACTGCACAGCCCTAATGTACGGTATTAATTTTGATTTCTTCAGGTCTTAAAAAGGTCTTAAAAAGCCTTAAATTTGACTTTCAAAAGTGTGCAGGAACCCTGTAAATGGCATTTTAGTCAAAAGACTAAGACTTGTTGTGATGTCTGTCTGTGTTCCCCCTGTCTTTGTGCACTTGGTTCAGTCCTGTTCCCTGTTTTCCCGCTCCCCGTTATCTCTATTAGTCTTCCCAGGTGTTTCCCGTTAACCACGCCCCCTTGTTATCCTGTTTAGATCGTTTGCCCTTGTATTTAAGCCCTGTGTTTCAGTCCAGTCCTTGTGAGTTCTTGTTGTTGTAACCTTGATGTTGGTGGTTCTGTTCCTGAGTCTTGTGCCCTAGCCTGAGTCTTTATGTAGTTTGAGTTTATTGAATAAAGTGTGCTGCAATTGGATCCTGCTTCCTCCCTTGCTTCAACCACCTTCATAACAGAAGAACTCACCAAAAATGAATCCAGCAGCACAACTGATATGTCTCCGCCAAGGAGACCGACCGATTGAGGACTATGTGAGGGACTTTTTGGAGCTGGCTCACCTGTCTGGTATGGATGATTTGTGCCTAAAGATATTTTTTCGTGGAGGTCTTTCTGAGCCGCTCAGCTACCTGATGCCACTGCATGACCCAAACGGGTCTATTGAGCAGTATGTCGACCTGGCCCTTTTGCTGAGCGGTTCGGCATTTACTGTGGGCTTGGCTGATGAAGCACCCTGCCAGCTCACCGTCCAGCCAGAGACCGTCCAGCCAGAGACCGTCCAGCCAGAGACCGTCCAGCCAGAGACCGTCCAGCCAGAGACCGTCCAGCCAGAGACCGTCCACGTCACGTCTGCTCAGCCAGAGACCGTCCACGTCACGTCTGCCCAGCCAGAGACCGTTCACGTCACGTCTGCCCAGCCAGAGACCGTTCACGTCACGTCTGCCCAGCCAGAGACCGATCACGTCACGTCTGCCCAGCCAGAAACCGATCACGCCACACATGCGCCGCCTGAGCCCTCAGTGACCGCAACACTGGCCATTATGGCCACAGCCATGTGGTGTGTGTGGGCTACGCACACACTTGAGCCGGTGTCCGCTGATCCTGCGCCAGAGCCCGCTGATCCTGCGCCAGAGCCCGCTGATCCTGCGCCAGAGCCCGCTGATCCTGCGCCAGAGCCCGCTGATCCTGCGCCGGTGTCTGTTCCTGCTGATGACCCCATGGCTGCCCCTAAGAAAATTTGGGGGGGGGGCAGTAGGACCCTGGATGGGACTGTGAAGGCCGCACCGCCATGGCTGCCCGAAGGGTCTTCTCCGCCGTGGCCGCCCGAGGGGTCTTCACCGCCGTGGCCGCCCGAGGGGTCTTCACCGCCGTGGCCGCCCGAGGGGTCTTCACCGCCGTGGCCGCCCGAGGGGTCTTCACCGCCGTGGCCGCCCGAGGGGTCTTCACCGCCGTGGCCGCCCGAGGATCCACAGCCTGCTCCGCCCTGGTCACGCCCTCGGCCTGCTCCGTCGTGGACACGCCCACGGCCTGCTTTGTCATGGACACGCCCACAGCCTGCTCCGCCCTGGCCGCCTGCACGTCCAGCTCCGCCCACGTTCCATGGCCCAGGTCAGCCCACGTTCCATAGCCCATGCCCGTCATTGCAAGGCCCTGGTCCCGTTCCCTGCGCGGACCTGGCCCTCCGTCCCTCCCCCGGGACCGCCTCCACTCCACCGCCCTCCCGAATTGTCTTGTGTCCTGTTTTGTTGGGCGTCGGGAGCCGCCCATAGAGGGGGGGCTATGTTGTGATGTCTGTCTGTGTTCCCCCTGTCTTTGTGCACTTGGTTCAGTCCTGTTCCCTGTTTTCCCGCTCCCCGTTATCTCTATTAGTCTTCCCAGGTGTTTCCCGTTAACCACGCCCCCTTGTTATCCTGTTTAGATCGTTTGCCCTTGTATTTAAGCCCTGTGTTTCAGTCCAGTCCTTGTGAGTTCTTGTTGTTGTAACCTTGATGTTGGTGGTTCTGTTCCTGAGTCTTGTGCCCTAGCCTGAGTCTTTATGTAGTTTGAGTTTATTGAATAAAGTGTGCTGCAATTGGATCCTGCTTCCTCCCTTGCTTCAACCACCTTCATAACAAGACTAAAACTAAATCAAAATTTGCTGACAAAATTAACACTGCCTGATATGTCTCTAGACATTAAGAAATCATGTTCATATCAAATACTTATATCACTGACAACAGTTAGTACGGCCACGATATTGTCATTTAAAAAGTGAAGTTGCAGCCCTCAACCGATGTTGATGTTGTCATCTTGTGTTTTGGCCTGAAGCCCCACCCTCCACCTATCTACCAATCACGAAGTCAGTGTTTCGGCATCCGGGTTGCCAGCTCTGCTCTAGTTGAAAGCTCCTTGTAGCAGCCTATGTTCCTGCTGGATCCTGCAGCCTATCTGGCAACCTCGAGTCAGGGGGGAGGGGGAGGGGATACACAGCTCTACAGTAATTTGAAAGTGATTGCAGTACCAATTTTGGCCACAATCTTACATACAGCTCCTTTAATAGAGACAAATGGCATTGATTCAATGCATTGACCAGGTACCAATGGATTTACCAGGCCATTCATGGTAAATACCCTTAAACGTTACAAGGATGATACGACAAATGTTTCGCTTTCCTTGGACACGGCAACCTTTTCACGAATATAAATGACTTGACCTCAAAGACAGACGCAGGTCATCGCATGCGCTCAGTCGATCTCTCATTTACTGTGTGTGTAGGCTTAAAGCCCCGTTCACACTACAAGCGACAAAGCGACACGATACCATTCATTTCAATGTGGAGCGGGCGATTCCGGCGACACGCGCGACCGGTGGGGTTGAGATCTGTTTAACTTTATGCAAATGAAGAGCGACTTTCGGGAGCGACAACCAATAGGAGTGAAGTCAGTGGAGCACGTCACTCTTCAGTGCTGAGTCTGACCGAGGCAAGTTGAACGAGAAGCTCATTTTAGCAGTCAGAAACTGTCCTGAAATTTATGATATATCTCCGTGTACATACAGTGGTATTCACCGCACTGACTCCGTGCCTGAATGGTTTCGGGGAACCCAGATAGACTGGTATTTGCCCGTTTTCTGCAGTTAAATAGCCGCGATGGCAAAGATCACTCACTGTTTCTCGTTCATCTTTAATATTATCCATTTTATGTACTGATTCCATTTATATTTCGACTTTTCCTTCCAAAATGTTTGTTTGTAGCGGCAAGAAAACGTATTTGTTGTCTAACATAGAGTAACATCCGTGAATGTCACTCACAAACATTACTAGGCTACCAGCAGTGGGAACGCCCTCCAGCGACAAAGTGTGAACGGGGCTTAAGTGCAAATCCACGAAGCCTCTGTACAAATCACCATGATAAACAGTCTTGTTATCATTATTAACTTATTCAACATTCAATACACATGCACGAAGTTCAAAACAAGAAGGGTATAGCCTTATGAAAAAAAAAAACAGGCGAATATCGCGGTTGCTTGCATTCCTCTGCGGTCGGCTTGTCAATATTGCGGTTATCGCGTCAGCCCTAATTAGGGCTGGGCGATATGGGCAAAAAAATGTATCACGATAATTTTTTTATATCAGTCGATATCGATAATTATCACGATAAATGCCAAATCTTTATTTCTTTCAAGTTTAAAGGCAGATTTTTGCTCCTAAGTGAAAGTGCGTTAATTGTGGTTTTAAACTACTCTTTATTGTCAGAACATATCATGACAAACACTTGCTAAACATATATTTCTTAGTTTCTGCATGTGCTAATGGGGGATATTGTTTCAAGTCTTGCAACAGGTTTGTGTTGCCTGACTTTGATGGCACGTATCTTCAGCACATATTAATATTACATATTTTATCCCGAAACACATATTTGACAGTGAGTTGACAGTAAATCTGCATCTTAACTCAAGCTAATACTACTATGTTAAATTTATGTTCATTAACAAAAACAGTAACATCTGTTAAAAAAAAATTAACAACCACATTTTTATTTGGTAAAATGTAATATTCTGACTGTTTGAGTTTTATTAAAATTAACCATTGGTTATCCAGTATCATCCATGGTAAATGGATTCAGTATCATCCATGGTAAATGGATCCAGTATCATCCATGGTAAATGGATTCAGTATCAATTCAGATTGACTGTATCGTTGCGCAGTGTTTCTCCTGTTCGTCAGCTCTGTTTCATCTGCCTTTAAACTGGTTTAAATCACCGAGTCATTTGTGTTCTTCGCTGAATTCAAGCGCTTCACTGGATCTCGTGAGCGAGGCCGATCAGAGTAAACGCATCCATCTCCTCTAGTGAGCTCGCGCTGTGCTGCCGTTTGGACTTTGAGCCGAGCGGATAAACAGTCCGTGAGGCGCGCGCGGTTCAAATGAGTTTCGTTCCGCTTTTGGCGCATCAACATTATCGAACATTTATCGAACTCTTGATATCGTTTTATCGAGAAAAATTATATCGCGATAATTATCGTTATCGTTTTATCGCCCAGCCCTAGCCCTAATGCCGCATATCGCTCTTTCTTTCTCAGAGCTGTGAGTTTCTGGCTTTATTCTGGCAATTCAGAGTGTATTTCTTGCGATTTTGAGTCAAAATCTTGCAATTCTGAATTTTGAGTTAAACTCGTAACTGCGAGAAATAAAGTCTGAACTGTGAAATATAAACTCACAATTCTGAGGAAAAAAAGTCTGAATTGCAGGAGGATACCAACTCAAAACCACTAGAGATTAACTCTGAAGTGCAAGAAATATAGTCAGAATTGTATTCGAAACTCACAATTCTGAGAAAGAAAGTCTAAATTGCAAGACGTTAACTCATAATTCAGAGAGATAATATACTCCATGTAGGGCTGGCGTGGTGAAAGTGTAGTGTAGTCACTGTGTTTGCATGCGGAAGCAAAACCCTTTAATTTGGCCGTCCGAAACCGGATGAAATCAGGAATCAGTGGTTTACATTCACTGTTCTTAAGCAGTGCAACCCAAACGTTTCCACAACACATTTCACAGAGGACATCTTCCTGAACCCGGGAGAGTAACGCCAGCTGTATACAAGTTGTGCTTGCGAAGTTGGTTCCGATCATCTGGACTTTCAGAATCGGGCTTAAACTGATAGATTAATACAGACACATTATTAACTGTGTGTTTACAGGTGCTTTAGAAGCTGAAGCTCACGATCGTTACATTTCTGACACACTTGAGAAGTCTGGCCAATCAGAGCACTCTGAGGTGTTCAGGAGGAGGGGCTTTGTAGAAATCAGATGCTGCGTCCCAATTCGCCAACTTATACTACGCCCTAAAAGTATGTACTCTTTTTGTGAAGAAAAAGTGCATACTTTTAAGTGTGTAGCAAAAGAGTAGGCAAGCTTTGGGACATACTACTTCGTCATCTTTAACGGACAGCTCTGTCGCGTGCATCCTGTAATCGAAACTCAAAAACTTAAATCGAAAACTTAAACTCAATCGAATATAATTTCTTACCGATTCGGAGAGAAATGTTTTCGCACGTTCATCCGCCAGTCGTGGGTCTTTCATGCGGAGACTCTCCTCGTGTGTTTGCAATTTGAATGTAATGATGCATTTAAAAGTTAATGGCTAAACGTATCTTTATAAAAGTTCACAATGTGCTGTAGATGCAATATAATGTAGACAACATTGAATAAATACATTTTCGTCAGGTTATAAACTGATAATTAATCACTCAAACCCCTTTATCTAGACCTCTCTATAAAGCCGGACTCTTTCGTCCTCCATGTCTGTAGTTTTTTAACACTTTTCACTCGTGTTTGTAGTTCTAACCGAATCCTCGTCCAGCGCGCGATGGGTTGTGGGCAATATCAGCCGTTAGAGTGTGCAACGATCTGCACTTCGGATTCTGACCGGATATAGTAGACCATCCGGGTCTCTTTGGGACACTCATTTCAACATACTACGATTTGGGACGTACTAATTCTATTTTCGAATACTATTTAGGACGGATAGTATGCGAATTGGGACGCAGCAAGAGTGTTTCAGACAGACTGAGAATAGAGGTGCTGCAATAATGTAGTGTGTGAAAAATAGGGATGTCCCGATCCGATCACGCGATCGGAAATCGGGCCCGATCACGTGGTTTCAGACTCGATCGGAATCGGAGGTTACCTCCCGATCAGGACTCGGATATATGTAAATTAGGGGTGTAACGCTATTCGTAATTATTGAACCGTTTCGGTACGAGGCTTCCGGTTCGGTACGCATACAAACCGAACGATTCCTAGGACCATTTTTCCTGCAGACAAAATCGGCGCTGGCGCGACCACCACAACGTTGCGCAACATCAAATGGCAAACGTTATGAAAGCGGAACGAAACTGCGCTACTCATTATACTGTGCTTAACGGGCCATTTATCAGCAACATCTGTGCAGCGCGAGATCAAGCGACACTGTGCTAAGAGATCCAGTGAAGAACACATTTGAGTTCGCCACTGAAGTAATAACATCGCTGCGAGATCTAGTGAGAAGCATTCACATTTCTCCGTTATTAACCGTAGATCTCTATTAGATCAAACAGCGCTCACGTGGACACCAGGAGAATCATTGTGCCGTGAATGAACATGGATTTAATGTTGCACTTCAAAACTCAAATATTATATAAATATATATTTAAATGTTATTTTTAATGTGATTACCAAAACATTATTTGTTCATCCTTCAAAGATTACCCCCATTTATAAACCTGAAAGTTTCAAGATGTAGGAAAACTCAAACTTATTTAAAAATAGTTTTTCTTTTAATAAATAGGACATTTCTCTGGCATTTCTTTCTTTTTGCTGTATCGTATCAAACCGAAGCGCAAATTTTGTGAACTGTTACACCCCTAATGTATATATATATTCTCATTATTTTTTTATACACTTTTAAAACATTTTTATTTTTTGTTTACATGCCTGCCGGGTATTTTAAGTTGAGGTGCTATTTGTTTTTATATTAGACTTTTTCTATATTTACTGTTGCACTAAAGTCCAAAAGTGAAGATTTTATGTTATTTATTACTTGATTGTTCAAGCTACCTCACAGAAGGGCTCTGTTTGTTAACAGAGTTGTTGAATGTTAAAATAAGGTGAATTAAATAAAAAATAAGAAACGTCCTGGATCAGTTTTTTCTCTCTTCTTTATTTTTTCTTTATTCTTTTTTTTATGTATTTTATAAGTATCGGATCGTGACTCGGTATCGATAGATACTCAAAATCAAATGACTCGGACTCGAGGGCAAAAAAACCTGATCGGGACATCCCTAGTAAAAAATAATGTGCTTTTTTTAATGTAAACCCTAACGCTCAAAATGATCTTCAATTCAGAATTTCTTTTATCAGAATTCAAATACTTTTTAAAATTGATTTGTCAAGTGAATTTGAATGGACAAATTTTAAAAAAAGAAACTTTTGAGAGTAATTAATACACACAAAAAAAACATAAAGAAACTAAATATAATGCGTTGAGATTTTTTACAGTGTACAATTCACCGAAGCCTCGTCTTCTCTCTTCGACCGGCATTATGCTAATATTTCACATTGTGACGTGGATGTTTGCAGAGGTTTGGTAAATCTGGACTCGGATCGAGGGGTTTTAGGAAGGTCTGGATCAGTGTTTATGTTAAATAAATCCCTTTGTGGGAGACTATGAGCTTTGTAACTTTACAGATCTTATATATGCAGGAACAGACACATTACACACTAAAGGAAAAGAAAAACATTAAAAAGCATCATTTACTTTAATTAAGATGTACAGTGTACAGGTCAAAAGTTTGGAAACATTAGTATTTTTAATATTTTTGAAGTCTCTTTTGCTCATCAAGGCTGCATTCATTTGATCAAAAATACTGGAAAAAACTGTAATATTGTGAAATATTATTACAATTTAAAATAATGGGTTTCTATTTGAATATACTTCATAATATAATTTATTTCTGTGATGCGAAGCTGAATTTACACGAGCGATTACCCCAGTCTTCGGTGTCACATGATCCTCCTTCATAAATCATGATTCTGCTATAAATGGATGTGCTTTGATTATCCAGGACTCGAATAGACCTGGAGCCCATCTGACAGTGAAGAAGATCTTTGTGGGGGGGATCAAGGAGGACACAGAGGAGTATCACATCCGAGAGTACTTCGAGCCGTTCGGGAAGATCGAGACCATCGACATAATGGAAGAGCGTTCGACTGGCAAAAAGAGAGGATTCTGCTTCGTCACCTTCGATGATCATGATACTGTGGATAAAATTGTTGGTGAGTTTAGATGGAAACCATTTACTTTCATCTGATAGTCACACACAGACTCGAAATATATAGTTTATGGGTAAAATAGTCCATCTAAAACTATTAAAACAGCATTTTTTTCTGGTTGTTTTTTAATTATCGTGCATGCAGCTTAAATGAACTGCCATTAATTGATATACATCACATGGAATATTTGTACTTCAGTGTAAATATTACAAATTTTTAGCAAAATACTATTTAAGTGAAAATTACAAAATTAAATTAAAACTCAATAATACACTAAAATAAATTTATTTTTAGCTAAAATCTTCATGTTGGTTTACAGTAGCGGCCAAAAGTGATGGAAAATTGACATCACTCTTTATTCAAATATTATTAAAAATGTGTTAAAGATTGTGAAAGCTCTTGTGTAGTTGTACTTGGAGATAATTGTGTTATTTGTGACACAAGTTTCGGGCAGGCTGTCATAAAAATGAATTATGGAAACACTTAACAATAAGGTTTCATTAGTTAACATGAACTTATAATGAACTGCACTTCTACAGCATTTATTAATGTTAATTTCAGTATTTCCGAATGCACTATTAAAATCAAAACTTGTATTTGTTAACATTAGTTAATGCACCTTGAACTAACATGAATATGACAATGAACGACTGTATTTTTATTAACAAAGATTAAATAAATACTGTAACAAATGTATTGCTCATTGTTAGTTAATACATTAACTAATGTTATAAAAGGAGACCTTATTTTAAAGTGTTACCGTAATTATGAACACTTGCAAAAACGAGAGAATAAACGAAATATAACTGATTATGTTGTAGTCAATGTGTAAGCTTTTCCCTGTGATCTTTTTGTGTTTCTCTGCATTTGTTGTTGTTCTGGCACATCATTTCATCAGATAAATACCTTTGTTCTTTTCTTCATATTTAAAGTATTTAAAAAGCCTAAAATATCATCTTCATATTTTGATTGTTTAATCGAACTTGTAGGGAGATCATTTTGGCCATAACTGTATAAAAGGTCACAAACATGCTGTGTCACCTACCCATATTATGGCAAGAAATACCCGTTCTTGCAGGTTTTATACAGTAGCTGAGCTAACAGATCTATGTTTTGCCTTTTTAAAATGATTAATTTTCCTTTGTCATCAGCACAAAAATATCACACAATCAACTCTCATAACTGTGAAGTAAGAAAAGCCCTTCCAAAGCAGGAGATGCAGTCTGGTTCCAATCAGAGATGTAAGTAGCATGTTTAATAGAAATACCATTTTGAAAGGTTCATGATAAATTGAGACTGTAATATTCAAAGCAATGCATGTGGTTATTGCTAATAATATATAACGTGCTGTGTCGGGTGCGTTCTCAGATCGCGGTGGAGGTGGAGGTGGAGGTGGAGGTGGGGATAATTTCATGAACAGAGGAGGAAACTTCGGAGGTGACAACTTTGGCAGAGGTGATATGTGACATGTGATACTGTACATCTGATCCTGTGTGTGAGTGTGTAGAGCACAACCTCAGGTGTGAATAACACTGTGCTAAACACACTGAACCCTGTTTACAGGAGGGTACGGAGGAGGCCGGGGTGGATACGGAGGAGACGGATACAACGGATTTGGTGGGGACAGTATCATGACACTTACATGATCAAAATCAGCAGACTCTTTGATAAAGAGTGTTGTAATAAACATGCAGGCAGGATCAGGGAAAGGCCAGGCTGAAGCTAGTGGCTCAAAGTGCAAGGGTTTTAATAAGTGATAAGAGCTAAACTAAAAGCCAGGAAATAGGGAACTTAAAGGGTTAGTTCACCCAAAAATGAAACTTCTGTCAGTAATTACTCTCCCTAATGTTGTTCAACCCCGTAAGACTTTCGTTCATCTTCTGAACACAAATTATGATATTTTTGATTAAATCTGAGAGCTGGATCACTCCTCCATAGGCTTCTTTAGGGATCGAAACTGGCCGGCCCAAAAGTTATGAAAGATATCGTTAAAATAGTCCGAGTGACTACAGTGGCTCAAAAAAAAATAAAAAAAAATAACGACTTTATTCAACTATTCATTTCCTTCTCTGTACGACCGTGAGATTTCACGTAGTGTAACAGCGCAGCGCTTCTAGGTTGTACGTCCGATTATATGACTGACAGACAAGAACGGTTTGACCTAAAAATATCAAAATTGAAACTACTGCGGAAACAAAGACACCTACATCTTGGATGCCCTTGAGGTAAGCTAAAACATACCAAAAATTAATTTCAAAGTGAACTATCCCTTTAAGTAGGCCTATCTGATATCAGAATTGGAATCGATTTTCTATTCGTAACCCTACTAACTACTAATCTATAGAAAATATTGAACTTGAATTGAATATTGTAAATAAATGTGTATGGGGCTATGTGAAATATATTAGTCATTTTTCCCCATATTGTCGATGATCGTCTGATCGTACTTGCCAGACACTGTTGATGTATGATAATATCGTCATATCGACAGCAAAACTATAAAATGGCAACTGAAAACAGGAAATAACCAAATACAAAGGAACAATAAAAGTCCAAATTGAACACATGACCTGTTTATTTGCAGAAAACTTGCTGTTAATTTATGCCAGATTTGCACCAATGTTGACCAGAAGCTGAAAAAGTATATTTTATATTTATATAAAAAGTATATATATTTTTATGAAGTGATAAAAAACCAGCACTGCTTAATCTGCTCCTTTAAACCTTAATATTTCGCAACGTTTCGACCAAAACAGGTCTTCGCCTGTGTATCAAGCGATTTCCTATTCGCATAACAAATCCTCAACCTGTTCAAAGACAACTATCCAGTAAGTTAGAAGACCTCAAATAAGTATTGAAAAGGAAGACGTCCAAAAACAACAACAATAAGCTCTTAATGCAAATGAAGTGCTAACTTATCCCAATCAACCAATCAGTGTCACTCCCCGAGAGCCTGAGAAGACGACCACTGAAGTGCAGGTTTCTGCTGTGTTTGCGACGGCAGGTAATAATAACTATGGAGGAGGCGCTGGCGGAGGAGGGGGTCGTGGGGGGTACGGTGGAGGCCCTGGATACGGTAACCAAGGCGGAGGAGGATTTGGAGGATATGACAACTACAATGATGGCAGGAATTTTGGAGGTACATTCTCGTTAAAGCTAAGACAAATGCTTGACAGGTGGCTGGAGGGGGAGGGGCTAAACAAGAGGGCTCAGTGATGTCATCCTGAAATAGAAGTCGTTTTGGAGGCGGAGCTACATGTTATATTCTGACTAAAGACCAGCTTCTTTTTTGTAATGACATGAACCGACGAATCATTTAATTGAAACAAATGATTAAAAAAATACTCTAATGTTTGGAGTCAGTACGATTTTTAATGTTTTTGATGTCTCGTTTGCTCTCAAAGGCTGCATCAAAAATACCGTAAAAACAGTTTATTCCTGTGATCAAAGCTGAATGTTCAGCATCATTACTCCAGTCTTCAGTGTCACATGATCCTTCAGAAATCACTCTAATATGATGATTTGATGATCAAGAAACATTTATTATATTACTATCAATGTTAGTAAATGTTTTACTCTCAGTTGTGCTGCTTTAAATTTCCGTGTTTCTTTTGATGAATAGAAAGTCAACAGCATTTTTGCAAGACTATTTTTTGTTATAATGTAATGCAAGTCTTTACTGTCGCTTCTGAATAATACAAAAATAGTAAAACACTCATAGAATAAAAAATGTACATAGTAGAATAATAAATATGCATTGAAATGATCTTCATTATTACCTTCATCACAGGTAACTTTGGTGGCAGTAGTGGAGGAGGAGGAGGAGGAAACTACAATGATTTCGGGAATTACGGGGGACAACAGTCCAACTACGGCCCCATGAAGGGAAATAACTTCGGAGGAAGGAACTCGGGACCTTACGGAGGTAAACAGTGTATATATTAAAGCAATAAGCCGTGATTTACAGTGAATTTAAAGGCGCAACACCCCTCAGCTGTTCTAAATTCACTGTAAAACACGGTTTCGCTGGGCTTATTGCTTTTATAAAACGGTTACTGCTTGAAAATATTCATTTTAATATTTATTTATTCATAAAATAAACACCAGCAACAAAAAATATGACGTTATAACACATTTATTCCTCCGCCAAGCAATGTAGTTCCAAAGAGGTTGCCAAGCAACACATGCAGCAACAAAGCATCACAAACGGCAGTTGCGCAGTAACACTGATGTAATGTGTTCGTGGAGTGATTCACAACGGCTTTGAACGCGGCTCAACCAATCAGAATCAAGGACCGGATCTATCCGTTATATATATGTATATCTATATCCCCAGTGTTTTAGCCTGAGCCTCTGTTGTGTTCAGGTGGATATGGCTCTGGTGGAGGCGGCGGCGGCGGGTATAACTCCCGGAGATATTAACACATCAGCTTATCTGTGGTAAGTTCAGCGCCGACACACGCTGCGTCCCAAACCACAGACTGTATAGTAGGTGCTACGTGCGGTTTGAAACTCGGCTTCACGGCTCTTCAAAAAAGTATGTTCTGTATAGAATGATTAAATTCGGACGTACTTCATCTGCCATTATCATGTGACCTCCATTCTCAAATCCTCTCCGGTGTCCCGATGAGGCTCTGAGGTGTTCATATGATCATTCAGGTGCTCCTACTGCTTTTCAGATAGTGTTCGAACACACTTCTCTGTTGGCAGACTTAAGATCCTATGAAATCATTTTTATTTTTTCACAAATTCCATTTGATATTTTTCTGGATTGCGTTTTTTTTTTTTTTTTACGTTTGAATTTTTCTGGATTGGTCTCCATTTTAATGGTTAAATAAACATGTTGTAATCAAAAGGCATGTCTAATGAAACTACAATGTAAGAAAGTTTAACAAAAAAAGAAAATGTTAGGTTACAATGAAATTTTTTATTATTAATATTTAATTCTGTTTTATTTTTTACCAAATTCTGGTTTTCTGTTTTAAGATTTCTGGATTTTAATGCTTTAATTACATTTTAATAATCAAAAAGCATATCTAATTAACTAAATAGTTGATGTTGACAGCTTCGCGAATGTAAACATACAGCAAGTCAAACGAGGAGAAGCAGCAGAGTTGGGAGAAAGTATAGAGAAAAAAAGATGCTAAAATCCCTAAAAGGATGTGGAATTTACCAGGATACGTTAAATAGGGAAACCAGGGACCGGTATGTGGACAAAATCGGCACTTTTAACGGTTTGGATCCATATGAAATTTCCAACAAAGAGTCGGCAAACAGTGGGAACACAGTAATCCGGACAAAGGTAACTTTAAGATGCGCTCCACCTAGCTGCTAGTTTAGTAACCGTTAGTGCTAACAACCATTCACAACCATATACTTTTAACTATGCGTTTCAAAACTGTAGTAACGTTAGCCGTCAACCCTCCCGTTTTTACGGGCTTCTCACGTATTTGAGCTCTTTTCCCGCTGTCTTCCCGTTTTAGTATTTTCCTGTAAAATATCCCGTATTTTAATACTCTCATAACATCAACGTTAGCCCTTCCATCGGACCTGTCAGTCTCTGTACGGTTGCTACCCCCTTCCCCTAAGCATCGGTTTGCTTACTAACTTAAGTTTAGCTTAAAACAGCTACTAACTACACTTTAGAAAAACATAGTTAAAAGTACGTTACATGTGTGAATGTTTGTTAGCACTAACTGTTACTAAACTAGCAGCTAGGTGGAGCGCAGTTTACCTTTGTCCGGATTAAGTTACTGTGCTCCCGCTGTTTGTTGGAAATTTCATATGGATCCAAACCGTTAAAAGTGCCGATTTTGTCCACATACCGGTCCCTGGCTTCCCTATTTAACGTATCCCGGTAAATTCCACATCCTTTTAGGGATTTTAACATCTTTTTTTCTCTTCTTTCTCCCAACTCTGCTGCTTCTCCTCGTTCGACTTGCTGTATGTTTACATTCGCGAAGCTGTCAACATGGCCGCCACGTCCCAGAATGCAACCCGGCGCCCAAGCCCTATTGATAAAAACAACAACATAATATAATATATATAATAATAACATAATATATATTTTTCTGGATTGGTCTCAATTTTAATGGTTAAATAAAAATGTTGTAATCAAAAGGCATGTCTAATGAAACTTATACAATTTAACAACAATGTAAGAAAGTTTAACAAAAAATACAATGTTACGGACCTATGAAATTTTTTATTATTATTATTTAATTCTGTTTTATTTTTTACCAAATTCTGGT
Organism: Rhinichthys klamathensis goyatoka; assembly: GCF_029890125.1. Lineage (NCBI taxonomy): Eukaryota > Metazoa > Chordata > Actinopteri > Cypriniformes > Leuciscidae > Rhinichthys > Rhinichthys klamathensis. The sequence continues at coordinate 61,276 of NW_026607243.1, read as the reverse complement.
TTTCTGTTTTAAGATTTCTGGATTTTAATGCTTTAATTACATTTTAATATTCAATTAACTGAATTGATAAAAACAACAACACAATATTATTTTTAATATCTTTTTTTATATTTTATATTCCTCAAAAATGTGACAAATCCCGTGACCGTCCGCTCTATACGGTAAATTGTGTTTTTATCCCGTCGGCTGAATCCACGGGGCCCTACAGACTTGTTCGGCCTACTATACAGTGTGAGAGTAGGCGTGTTGGGACGCAGCCACAGACTCCACAGAAGTGTAACACAGGATGATGACTTGTGATGTTTTACCGTGTGTGTGTTCAACAGGCTTCAGATCCAGAGTTAGATGGTGATGAGGAGAGATGAGAGGAAAGATTACTGAGGGCCAAGATCTGCCAGTTATAGCTCTTTTACCGCAGCGGTGTGTGTTTAACGTTGGCCGCGCGAGAGTAGCGTGTGTTAGTTAGTGTATGTACTGTACATTCCTTACTGCTGCATTATTTCACCCGCTCGGATTTTCTTTGTGCTTTTCTCACACCCTCAATCCTTTGTGAATGTGTTGTTGTTTTTTTTAGCGTTTTTGAGAGTGAAAAAAATATTATGTTATCAAACACTGTAGCCAGAGTAGTTCAAAAATGATATGTTGTGAGTATGCAATATGTTGTGGCCTTGATATTATTTGGAGGGCTTTTAATTTTTTGATTTGAATTTTTATATATTGTGAGCATACAGTACATGTGTTGTTGATCTCTGAATGAAAAACAGAGTAGACTTTATCAGATCTGAGGGCATGTAACATGTCAAACCTGTAAAGATCCACGTCTAGATTGTTTCACTTTTTTGACAATTGACAAAAGAAACCAGTTGAAATAAAGTTGTGCTCTAGTAATAATGAAGTTTAGTGCGTCATTGAGTCTGAAAGCGAGTCGGCTGTCCTGAGCGCGTGTTGTTGTTGTGTATGAGAGTAGAAAGGCCTTCAGGCCGAGACAGACGAACTGACAACAGGACAGCCGCCACTGGACCAGTGTGTCTAGCGTCTGTTTTGGACAGGAGGAGGGCTAGCGGAGAGCCAATGCTAGCGGAGAGCCAATGCTAGCGGAGAGCCAATGCTAGCGGAGAGCCAAGGCTAGCGGAGAGCCAAGGCTAGCGGAGAGCCAAGGCTAGCGGAAAGCCAAGGCTAGCGGAGAGCCAAGGCTAGCGGAGAGCCAAGGCTAGCGGAGAGCCAAGGCTAGCGGAGAGCCAAGGCTAGCGGAGAGCCAAGGCTAGCGGAGAGCCAAGGCTAGCGTGAGGATGAGGGTTTGAGGCAGACAGAAGACGTGGAAGGTAAGAGTAACTCTTCTGCTTAATTTACAGATGGGAAAAGCAGCGCCCGGTCTACAGTAAGTGGCTGAAAGTCTTTTCAGCGACGGTTCTGGATGGGTAAGATTAATACGCACGAGATATATGGTGATTTAATAAAGAGATCCTCCCGTAGTCGCACTGAGAGATTCAGAAACTACATTCGGCTCAAGTATAGACCATGCTGTGTGGATGAATCTCACAAACCTGGGGTCTTATTTCACCTTTTTTTTGTTGATATCGTGTATATATATATCAAATTATGAAGTGAAAATGAAGTCAATGCAATGTGGCTTCTCATTACCATAATGGCAAAAAAAGTCAAATTCTGAATACTGTAGTGTGAAATAAAATAAATTATAAATATGCTAAATATGTGTTTACATTTCTTGTTGTGTTGCCATTATCTTAAGCTGATTTTTTTTTTGTATAATAGTACTAAATATTGAGGTGCGGCCACATTTACCACTGTTCAGTGAGTTTTCATGGGCGAAATCCAGTCATGTCAGTAGGAATCCACAGCAATGGGAGTATTTGATGGAGAAACATGTACCCACGCAGATTTCACAACGGCTTGAAGTTTGTCTCGTGGATTCACTGTGATGCCCAAGAGAAATCTGCCCGTTCATACACTATTAATAATAGACACTGGACCCTTTTTGGCCAGAAAATGTCACTAAAAGTTCTGCAAATGTCAATAGTGTAGCGATTCATGACTGCAGAAATTCACCATACGAGGGTAAATGTCACCGCTGTACTGTAAATCTAATTAAAAAATCATTTAAAGAATGAATCATCTTAAGACATGTCTGACTGGCAGCTTACAGCATATTGAGTTCGAGGTGGAATGTGACCCGACTTGTTTTAATGAGATTCATTCACTGATGTGCAAGCGAGGACATTTTGCTGAACATTCATTCACTTGACAGGAACTTCCATGAACTGTGAACATTTTTGTAGTATTTTGCCAGTTACTGGTATACTGTATACTGTATTTTTGTGTGTGTGAGGATGTTTTGTAATTCAGGGTAAATCCATATTTATATATATATATTCACACAATATTTTCCTAAGAAGTTTTATAGTCTTAAAACATCACTCATAATGTCGTAATGAATACATGTGATTGCATTGCCAAATGTTGACTGTTTAATAAAACCATTTGAAAAGCCCTGAGAATGTTTAATTTTCTGTGTAGTTTGTGTGTGAGCGCAGTGCCTTCTCTTCTCACACAATGCTTATCTGTCTCCAAAACCTGACATGGGGACTTTGTTCCCCTGACCCTGAATTAAGGTCATGACCATGGGTAAATGTTTAAGATACAGTTGCCCTAGATAAGTCACATGCTCACACTCTGATGGCTTTAAACTGATGGAAGAATTGTAACATTTCATAAGCAACCAGATTTTAAAAATCGGATCATGTAGTGTACCATATAACCCATGGGCTCTAGGATGGGTCTGTTAATAAGAGAACGCATGCTAGTTTAATGCTGTCATAAGAACAAAAGCATTCAATGTATGATTTATCACCCTTTTATTATCATGCATCAAGCGGTAGATTGTGAAAAGATCCTACATTGTGACGTAAATACGGGCCTTTGAACAGGTTGACCCTGTTTGTGTGGCGTGACTTGTTGAAAATGGAGAATCACTGTAGTGTGAAAGAGAGGGCTTGGTGTGTTCAAAGGTGGTGTGTGTGTGTGTGTGTGAGAAAGTGCCTAGCAGTGCAAACAACTGCTCTTTACTGGTGCTCTTCGTCCAGCATGGCTTTAATGAAGGCATGTCTATCATGGGACGCTGCCAAACAGTCCAGATCTGTTGCATAACACTGGGAGACTGGGGCTGTTTGGTGGAGGGGAATGGACAAAAAGGGGCTTTTCTCCCTCAAAGGCTTATGGTTTTGTTAAATCTCAAGAATCGTGGTAGATATTGTGAGCATGTAGTGTTTTACAGTGTTGGTGGTGAGCCTAAATTAAGTGCGTTTCCAAGAAAACTAACAATTTGAGCACAAAACCTTCTGATGGATTGTGATTTAATGGCAGATAATATACAGCGGCCTCAAAAAGTATCAAAAAGCTACACTTAAACTGGATTAATAAAATATCAGACAAGTGGTATCTGCAAACATAAGCCATTTTTCACTCTTCTCCTTTACATCATCATGATCCAAAGTGTCAACAGTTTTCTGTCTTCATTTTGAACCGTATTACTTTTGTAGTCGACATGTTGTGCCATTGTTCTCTAAAATATATAGGTCACCTCTTTTGATACTTTATATGTGATGACTTGATCGATTTTGACTGCTTCCTTATTCCTTATTGTTAATATCCACTTCCTCTTTCCTTCCATTTGTTGACCGTCATCAAACCAACTTCCATTCAAGACCACATTAGACTTCACTGGTTTAAATATTTATTTAATATAAAGCCATAAAGTCAAGAGATAAAATAGCAATAGAATAGTAAATTAGGATATAAAAACTGACATAAGTGCAGACTCAAAATGATCATAACCATTTTTAGCATACTAAAACAAGATCTATTTATGTACAATACATTTGTTCCTATCTCAATAGCAAATAAAGTATAAATGTATTTACAAACCATATAGGTAAAAGAATCTCAGAGAAAATATAAAGAAGTATAAAATCCAACAGAGATTAAGAATATTAGGAAAGTAGAATACGCAAAACGTATATAATAGTTCTGCCATTTCAACAGTTGATGTATAAGCAAAATACGCTCCTATTTAGTTGTTTCCTTTGCGTAAAACGTACACCGTGTCCTAACCAGTTGTGTGGTGAGTTTCTGGAGTCGACACTAGATGCGACTAAACTGCACCAAAAATCAGAACATAGTGAAATTTTTGGACCAATCCGATTCCATTGTGGGCGGAGCTACCCACCTCAATGCTGCACGAATTAAAGCCAATTGATTGACAAACTGTCCTGTGGCTGGTTAGCACAAACACACTGACGTGGAAGAGCCTTTTCTGCTTTATTGCGTCATGCCTGGTCAGGACACAGTGTTAGCAAGAGAAAAGCAGTACCAAAAAACAGAAGCAAGTGTGGAAGGAGAGAGAAGAAAAAAACCGAGCTAGTTGTTCTTAACGAGAGTCTTTTTAAGGCGAGGGACGAGGAAAACGGTGCCGTCCGCGGTGTGCTGAAGGGAGTATTCGTTGGGGGAGAAAGGCTTGCCCTGCTCGTCTCGAAGCATACCGAAGACCTCTTGGTACAGGGTACTCAACTGCTGTTTCATCTCTCTCAGATTGGAGCTACGCTCGCTCTTCTCCTTCTTCAATCGCTCCTTCTCCTCCTTCAGCGAGTCCAGCTCGTACTCCAGACCCACGATGTTATCCATCTTCCGCTTACGGCAGTTTTGCGCGGCGACCTTGTTCTTGCCCCGGCGCCGGATGTCTCGGATGAGGGCGAGTTGGGCCTCGTTGAGCTGGTGCTTGGACATGGTCTCGTTGAAGTCATCCACAGGCAGATTGATGATCATGTCCACGGTCAACGGGATCTGCAAGGCTTTTGCTCTCTGCTCGTCACGGGAGAGCCGGGCCTCGGAGCGTTTCTTCTGCTTGTCTTTGGTGAAGGGAGGTTTGGAAAAGCCACTGGCCTCCACCGGCTCCGTCTTTGGGTTCTTTGCTTTCATCTCCTGCTGCTCCGTGGGGGATTTCTCTGAGAGAGAAGCCTGAGCTTCGTCGGTAAGGTAAACCAGCGGGAATATCTCGGTATAATCGGACTCCATGCTTCCCGGACTACCGTCCATCTCTTCAGAGTCGGAATCACTAAAACCGAAGGATTCATCTCCGTTTAAGGACTTCCCCGGGGAGCTCATGTGAGGACTGGAGTCCAGCGACAAGCCAGAATCAGAATCTGCGAATTCCACCATTGGCTCTGGTTTTTCTGAGCTGAAGTTTCCCGGTGAAAAGCTTTGCAGATCCATTGGATTCACAGGAGGATCGTTGGAAATCTCGGCCAGTTGGTGGACCATATGTCCTCCGTCGCATGTGTTCACTTTGGCCTCCATCTCAGGATAAAACAGCTCATTAAACTCTTCAGGCCCGAACTCGGCTCCCACATCCGGGACGTTCAGACTCATCTGGCTGAGGTTGGGCGACACCATATTGCTGAAGGATCCATCATAGGTGTTGATGTATTCAGGGGGACACACCTCGGTCTGGGCGGACGAGAGATGGTCCATCCCGGGCAGATATTGGCTGTAGCTTGGGTTCTGTGCTTCTCCGGGAGGTTTTATAAATCCATCCATATGTAATGTGTCCTGCATCTGCATGTTGAGACACTGCTAAAAATACAAAAGAGAAGCATATCAACACCGTAATCCAATGTGAAGACTCAATAGGTTCACAATAGAAGTTGGGAACAAAGGATTGTTACACTTGCGCATTGTCTGGCAAAACTTGAGTGTTTCTACGCTTGATCTGCTAGGTAATGTTGTAGCTTGATGCTTCACTCCGTAGAACTCATTGGGGAATGTTGACGTGAGTCATATGAAAGGACCTTAACTTTAAACTAGGGTTGCCCCCTAATAGTCGACTAGAAGAGGCTTGGTCGACTAAGGTTTTATTAGTCGGTTAGCCGCAAAAAAAAAAAAAAAAAAACGCGCAAGCTGTAACGGACAGATCGTTAACGGCAGGAAATCCAAACATTCGCCGATCATTCTTCGACCTCAAATATGGCTTATCACTTGAAACATGTAAGTAGTTGCAACTTTACAAGTCTGCACGCTCTAATGCTAACCTAGATAAATGTGCGCTATTATTAGGCGCATAGGTGTTTACTGGCGCCGGCGCGATCACTTGCATTGAACTCCATCATTTTTGGTCATACAGATAAGAGTAATGCAAACAGTAAAGGGTCTACTCTTATTTTTTTAAACTCACAACGTTGTGCTTTTGTAAAATAATGGTGCTTTCTGTCGATTATGTCATTCAGTGAACTTGAGCGCATCACATAAATGAACCGAAACTCAGCGTATGCTTGCCTCACAGACATGAGAAATATATCTATAGAAAGCTTGAAATGTCTACTTTTAAATGAGCGTATTATGTTATCCGTATGAAATGTGCATATATGCGCGTCCACTACTGCAGAGATGACCAGTCAGCATTGTTGACTTGATCTCTGCAAACGACACTTGACACAAAAAACATTACCAATAAATTATTCAAATGTTTAGACAGTCTCCTGTTTTTTTCACGACACATTCATAATCATTATGTTTGCCTGTGCGCTGTGGCAAGCTTTGTGTGCATTTGAGTGCTGATTAGGCTATCTATTTTATAATGATTTATGGCTTATTAATATTAACGCCTGATTAGTCGACTAATGTCTTAAATGATCGACTACTAGTCGACTAGAAACATCTTTAGTCCATGGCAGCCCTACTTTAAACCTTTATGAAGTATCTGTCACACCACAGCATGAGCTCAGAGAGGGTTAATTGGTTGTTGCTCAGCGACAGAGTTTAATTGCCTTTCTAAACCACAGGTGGTATAAACCAGATTACACAAAGAAGTACCTCACAGCCTCTCTCTCTGAAAATTATGTTGAAGGGATAGTTCACCCAGACATGAAAAATCTGTCATCCTTCACTCGCCCTCATTTCGTTCCTATAAAGACTTTCATTCATCTCCGAAAACCAAACAAAGATATTTTTAATGAAACCTGGGATTTTTGTCCCTCCAAAATGGACTTCGAAAAGTCCATAAAGACATTGTAAAAGTGTGAGCACGGTTGAAATTATGTTGAGCATATTTGATGTGCTCTGTGTATTTGCATTGATCAAGGTTTATACGTGAATAAAAGCCTACATTAAATCTGTTCATCATTAATTACTTTTGCAATGTCTTTGTGAACTTTTTGAAGTGTCAAATGGACTTTTGGAATGGAGGGAAAACAGATCTTTGGAAAACAGTCTCGAGTCTCGACTAATCAAACCACGAACGACGTGCTATGAATGGCGTTCGTGGTTTGACTAGTTGAGACTGTTTTCCAAAGATGGCTCCTGTCTGTATACACGAAGTGGACTGTCTTTCTCTTTATCTTCTTATTAAACGGTCTGTACACGTACAAAGTTCTCAATGCTTCATTTTGCATGTAGGGACCCTCATTATTTTACTGTGTTCGTGTGGGGCTATTTTGAGCCTTGTTAGTGGTATTAACTAGCGATTTCTTTTTACTCATTATATGCCCCCATTACTAGCGTTATACGCTAAACAGTTTTTAGAGAGAAAACTCTTTACATTCGATTATCATGAAAACAAATCTCAGAGAACGGTTGGTACCAATGTTTTATTAGACCAAAGGTTCATTTTGCGCCGGAGTTCTCCTTTAATATACCTCGCATTTTGGCCAGTATCTTTATTTGAAACTGGAACATAATGCTTTAAACTGCAATGTACAAACAATTTTCATTTTATTCCCTGGACAGACTCCAGGGTGTTAGTGAGGTCTGGTTTAGGGTTCATACCTGCAACTCTGGGAGTGAGAGCAACTCCATCCAGGCTTGATCCAGAGAGCCTGGAAGCAAAGGATTCTGGGTAAAGACTGGGATGTTTGTGGGCATCATGAGATCTGTGGATGGTGGAACGGAGGCATCCAGGCAAGGTGGAGCTGGCTGCAAAGACAAAAGAGGAGAGAGAGAGAGAGAGACACAATTAGACTCAAGTGCAGTGACATGTATAGGTGTTGTGTTGCCAAGAGGTGTGAGGTGTTATATGGGCGATATATATATCCCGTAATTACCTGAGCTGGCTCATCTAGCGGAAAAGTCTCAGCCAGAAGCTGCATGCACTCATCGAATGACAGGGCATCACCTTCGTGTCCTGCGAAAGCCCCATTCTGCAGGTACACAGTCAAATAAAAGCATTGCATTTACACACACAGCAGGACACAAACAAGCAAACAAATGCATTTTTTAAACAAACAATTATTAACAAAACATCTATTATCTCTGGTTACTGGTAAAGTGGATTGTGTAGATGTGGGTGTGCTCTGGATTTTTTTTCGGTAAATTTAATTATGTGTGCTCTGGATGCATTAATGAAAGGTTTTATTAATGTTTTTGCCTTAATTCTAATTTTCTTTTTAATTGAATGGGATGCCTGCAACATGTTATTTTCCTGTTTATCTTGCTGTACCATTGGTAATGTTGTTGGATTCGGAATCACTTTTGTTGAAACATTGCAATGTAATGTTAACATAAAACAATGTACCCAGAGTTAATGCTGAAACAAAATTTCAACAGCACTTCAGTGGTACTTAAACATGAATACATAATAATAAACTTGAATAAAAATAACACCTGTCCAGCAGTTGAGTCACATTTCTTTTATTTAATAGTTTAACACAATCAATGACAAAAAGATACAAAAGAGCATTCTTAAAAAAGTAAAAGTGGGACAAAAATAGACAAGCATTACAACCTTTAAAAATATAATTAGTTTCAGAAAAATGATGTAATTATAACTACAAGTGATCCAATGGTTCAGGTTTTAAAAATCTGTCTTACATCAGACGACTGCCTCTTTTCCTCTGGGTTCTCTGAAATCTGAAAAAAAAACATACAAATTGTCATACAAAGTCACATTCAGAAATGTTAATTCTGTTTATTTAATCTATTGTAAATCTGTTAATGCTTCAATAGTGCGGTTTCTACAAATGGAAGTGCTATGGCAGGGCTGTCCAATCTTTCCAGTTGAGTTTATCTCGAGCCCTATTAAACACACCTGGAGCAGCCACACACAAGGTCATTAGATCACTGATAACGTCCAGGCCTGATCTTAAGGAAGGGACGTGAAGATTATTCAACTACTGTATGTCTCAGCTCATGTTCCATGAAACTGCTTAGAATTCAAGTATCCCAAGCTTATCTTGTAGAACAAAAGAGCTTAGGTTTTTCCAATGACCATTTCTTTAAAGCTGCTTATGTAGACCTTAAACTCTTTTAATATCACAGCCATGTCAGTCAATTTTCTCACAATATATTTTTGTGATTGCATTTCAGTGGGAAAAGGCTAAAAACTAAATGGAGATTGGTTACATCATTCATATTCCTGAATCTGTATTAAATGTGAGGGATTACCTGATAAAGCAGTGTTCAGGGAGCAGGAGAGGGCCAGAGGTCAGGTGATTATGCTGTCGATGTCAGCATTATCAGGACGCTGCTTCTCCATCCTCATCTGCCTCACTCACTCCTAAAGGCAAGAAGGCAAGGTGCTGTGCAAGCAGAGTAATGATGCAAGACATGCGCTGCGTCTGAAAGCGGTGGGTACTACATTCGACCGTTCAAAAAGGTCGTTTTTCATCTAGTATGAATGTGTGTGGGTTATGAATGAATTTCGGACGTACTCCATCCGCCATTTTGTTACTGTCATGTGACCTTCACTGTCATTCATAAATCCTCTCCAATGGCCTCATGGGATAGTATAGTGTCCATCGAATGCGCACTTCAGAATCTCACTGGAAGTAGTAGGTCATCCGGGGACTTTTCGCCTACTGTTTTTTCAAATACCATGCATTCAGACATACTACTCTCCCTGCTGAAAAACCCAGCATTGCTGGTCACCACCATAAGGTATGTTTTGCATACTGGGATGAGCATGAGATGCTGGATGATGGTTTGCTGGTCCCCAACATGGGATGCTGGTTTGCTAGTTCCCAACATGGGATGCTGGTTGCTGGTTTGCTGGTCCTCAACATGGGATGCTGGATGCTGGTTTGCTGGTCCTCAACATGGGATGCTGGATGCTGGTTTGCTGGTCCTCAACATGGGATGCTGGTTGCTGGTTTGCTGGTCCTCAACATGGGATGCTGGTTGCTGGTTTGCTGGTCCTCAACGTGGGATGCTGGTTGATGGTTGTCTAGTCCTCAACATGGGATACTGGTTGCTGGTCTTCAACATGAGATGCTGGTTGCTGATTTTCTGGACCTCAAAATGGGATACTAGTTGCTGGTCTTCAACATGAGATTCTGGTTGCTGGTTTTCTGGACCTCAACATGAGATGCTGGTTTGCTGGTTCCCAGCATGGAATGGGGTTGATGGTTTTGGTTTTGCACGCTGGGACCAGCTTGGGAAGCGCGTGTGCTGGTGGACCAGCATATGTTATCTTCTGGGTGCTGGTATGATCCCAGCAAGACCACAACAAAACTAATGTATGTGTTACACATCACGTTTTTTGTGTGTGTTCATAATTAAAGAAAAGACCAAAACAATTATCCTATTAATTGAAATAATTTAATAAAGAAAAAAACATGTTGCAGGTTGTTTATTGGTACACAGCATTGATCATTTAACACTGAGGATTTTACTAAGTTTTCATATGGTCCTAATCTATAGTAAAAGTAACACTGAAGCAATGTTGCAGTTATTGAAATAAACCAGATTCACTCTACAAGTGATGATTGAGTATTAGACACCTGCGGTTAACAAGCAGAATCACTGAAGATAAGAGGAACAACAAGAACAGAACAAAGAGAAGAGGCAAGCAAAAACACATCAACTTCAACCTACAGCCTTAGATTAAATAAACTGCAAATAAAATCAAATCTCACCAGAGGATGCTTAAACAACTCCAAAAACATCATCAGCATGTTCTATTATTATAAACCTGTTTGGCTTTATTTCTTTCATATGGTATATGTATAAAGGTCGTTGAAGTCTGTTTGAAGTCACCATTGTGGTGATCAGTGTTCCCTTTAGTTGGCCTTTAATTTTCTTTCAACAATTGATGAAAGTCCATGCTATCACTATTGTCTACAATATTTCATGCTACAGCTTTTTTTTTACAGACTGACAGCTGGATTTTGACACAAGTCAATGTCCCATTGAAAGAGCTCCTCTCATAACCCCTGTCATTGAACAAACTGCTTATGATTATGCTGTTATTTGGCATTTTTCTTTGTTTTCATATCTCTAAATGTTTTTTGTTTTGTAATGTACACAAGCTTCTTTTTTTTACTGATTTGTGTACAAAATCCTTTTAAACAGTAGACAAATCCTTTGATCCTTTGAAATGTTTCACCAGTTTGAATGTTTACTCTGATCTTCAAAACTTCAGATGACATTGATTAATAATGGTGAACCAGCTTCACGAGCTCTGTTTGGGGGGACTGTTGACACACTGTTTTCTGGTCTAAACGGGAACTCTAATCAGAAATTTCCTAATAAACATTACTAAAGCCAGTAACAATAGAAATCAAACACAAAAACCAAGCATGCAAAACAAAGGAATAGAGAAATAATAAAGTAAATGTTTGAAATTGTGCCAGAGAGAAGTCGTGTGAATATTTCAGGTGGTTCAGCAAACAATACTTCAGTACGCACCTGTGTTTTCTCTCTAATAAGGAAGAATCAATTAGACTACTAAGAACGGCACGTGCAGAACCAAAAATGGGTGTTTCATAGCGGCCGTTTACACTGTTTTCAAAATAAAACAGAAAACTTGTGCGTTTTGGCCGTTCACAATGGCATTTTGGGGGCCTGAAAATGCTAGCTTATGAAAACGGGCTTCAAAGTACACATTTTTGAATATGATACAGTTATTGTTTCCATGTAAACTACAAAAACGCGAATTTGGGAAAACATGGGTATCTTTAAAAAGTGACCTCGCCAACTACTGGCCTGGCATGGATAATAAAGCATTTTTAATAGTTTTCGCGGATCCGTGTGAACGGGGATCATTTTGACAACGTTGTCGTCTCTTCGCGAAAAGGCAAAACTTTTCAGTTTTTAGTACATCGTTGTCATGTAAACGTGCCCTAAATCAGTGAGCATTTCCAAACTACAATTGCTGTTCTTCATCCGCTTTACTGGAAGGGAACCCCTAAACCAAACCCCCAGTGGATTACAACAAATCGGGTACAGCGTTGAAAATGAAAACGCCCCGCTGATTGAGGAACAGCACTAGCTTTCCACAGAGATACACTTTCATGATTTTGTGCTCAAGCACAACAAATCAATAGGTGTGTTTGACTCGAAGTGGCGCTGCTCAGACCGATCGCTGTATGACAATAAAGTACAGCGAGAGCGATTCAGAAGCATACAGAGCCATCTGCTCTTGAACTAACTGAGCTAACCGATATTGAACGAACACCTAGTGTTAGTTCAATTTCACTGTCACCTCCAATGTGTGCTGATCCAACATACTTTAAACATTGAAATGTCAATCTCAACCAAAAGGATGCTTTGGATCAAAACTCAACATTGTATCAATGTCACCTTGCTATCTGGGCTGCTATCAAAACCCTAGAATTCAATGTGATATCAAACATTTCTCATCAAATGATCTGAGCTACTGCATTACAATCATTTTATATGCGTAAACTCTTACTGTTTGTCAACCATTGTCTCATATTTGTCTATATTAATCTCAATAGGTACGGTTAAGGCCTGTTCTCACCAAGAAAAATAACGGCCACGCCACAGAACGATAACATTGTTTATTATTATAACTGTCGTCTGCCACTTTAAGTGCTTGAGTTCTTTAATGTCTTAATGGATTCTGATTGGCTGTCAATGTTTTTATTGTTCATCAGCTGGAAAAAACATCTAAAAGTGATTCCAACGTGCCGTTATCGTTATTCTTCACTATTCTCGTGTATTCAAATCTTATAGCTATCGTCATTGGTGTGAATGAACCTTTAGCCGAAAAATAGTAGGCAGTTTGCTCTATAATTTCATGCCACGGTTATGCAAGGAAAACTCACTCCGTACAAGATTTAAATCACGTAGTGCATCTGCGAAACACAAATGTGCCCGACCTCCTCGGGGAAAAGTAGGTGTTTAGTGTCCCATCCATGTTGTGTTGGGATTGTTTGTGTTTCCATTTCGTAGAATTGCGTGTACCTCCCGAGTTCCTGTAATTATGCCATTGTGGCAGTTACCAAGCAACCAGGCAGCTGCACCCAGTAACATGAGCAAGCACATATGTGTGTGTGTGTGTGAGCAAGGCCTGTGGAGCACCTATGTGCGTGTGTGTTTCTATCAAAGGTCTCATGGGATGGATTTGTGCATGCATGTGCGTACCTGTGTGATTTCTCCATGAGTCGTGTTGGTCTGCGCCGAAAGGCTTCGAGGCACGAACTCTCCGGTCTCCTCGTCCAGCTGGAGTTGTGCGAGTAAAGCTTTCTCCTGATCCTGCAAACGCTGCTGTTGCTTCTCCTCCTCCTGCTCACGCTGCCGGCGCAGCTCCACCTCCTTCTGTCTGAAGCTGAAGTCGAACACTTCCCTGCCCGCTCCCAGGTCCACGTCCTGCCTCCACAGGATATCTATCAGATCCATGTCCTACAGAGAAGAAGAGAGACGGGATGAGATGCAGCACACACACACACACACACACACTCCTGACCACACCCTGCCTGCCGAGCCCGGCCCTCCTCAGATACACACACACACACAATGCCATCGTCAATGCAACGACAAGACAGGATGAATAATACATGCTGCTTCTCCTTTTTCATCCCATCTCTGGGAAATACCAAATCACACACACACACACACACACACACACACTCAGTTAGTGTGACTATTAATGTTAGTGGCAGATTTAAAGGTCAGATGAAAAATCAAAAAGCAAGGCCACTGGAAAAAAACATTCATATTTCTGACCTTCAACTAAAAACAGCTAAAAAAAAAAAAAAACATGTGGTCTGTATGTGGGAAGTTGACATGTCCTGTGTGACGTGATATATATCTAAAAATAGTTTTTTTTCTAATTATTATGCATGCTCAGATTATTTGACAGACTACATGGGATATTTATTCTTTGAAAAATGAATTTGTCACACTGCAAGAGTGTTTGAAATCACTAGTGAATGCAAAATGTGTTTAAAAAGGAACAAAAATGGTGAGCAGTCAGAGCATGTCAAATATAGCTACTGTTTTTCTCAGACATTTGTGGTCATGTTTTACAGTACATCAAACACCATTTACATTATATTCAACTATTTATGTAGCTCTTCTGGTTACCACACTTCTTTTTAACTGCACACCACAAAGTGTAATTTTATATTTTGTGGTAAAACTCTTTCTAGAGAAGTGCATTACTAAGCTCTGGAGGAGTGACCAGCGGCTTCGACCAATCAGCAGCGAGAATGAAACGCCACCCGCCATGTTGTTTTAACTACAGAGATCAGGGTGTTTGTCACATACAAGGACAGAGAAGAGAAAATATCGTACGCGTCCTTGCCGCTGGCGTGTTGACGTGACATTGGAAGACCAACAGAATAATAAGATAGATGTGTGTACATTGAATAAGATGTATTAGGCCTGCTTTCTTCTTTCTTTTAATGTTTCTATTATGTGCAGATGTGGACCCGGGTTATTATAGTTAACTAGAACTATCACCATAACAAAAACATTCATTACTTGAAATAAAATAAACTTTAACTGAAACTAAACCCTTACAAGGTAACATTTCTCATTTTTATTTAGCTTAACTTTATGTACTAAAAAACTGGAACAAAAATGAATAGAAATTAGATATAAACTATATTTAAAAACTGATGAAAATGACAAAAACACAACAAAATAACTAAAACTTTGACTAAAAGTAAAATAACAGGAAATATATAAAAAATAAATTCTAAATATTAATAAAAACTATAATAGTATCACAAGACACTATTGCTTAAGTTTTTTAGTTTGGAAAACTTCCAAAGCATAATTGAAAAAGCCAAAGCATAATATCACTCTTTTTACGCCACTACATGTCAAAATATATGATTCCCTGTTTCTTCTAACTGGAGAAACTTAAATCGACATTTTAGTAAATTGAAGTTTATATAAACAAAAAATATTAAATGTGTTCATCCACTAACCTTCCCTCCTGACTAGTGCTGGGTAATAAACATGGTTCATCGATTAATACTTTTTATATTTAATAATTAAGTACATTTAAAAAAAATCAAGCACTTTAACACAAGCTCTTGATTTAACTACATGGTCCAGCACTGATGATGTGTGACGAGTCATCAGTTTAGCGTTTAGCTTGTTTAAAGGTAGCATTGTTAATATGACTGACTAATAGTGTTGAACTAGTCCAGCGAGGAGTCCACCATCTCTGATGCAATATATGTGTTTATTAATAGATAGACAAACCTTAATTACTGTAAACACCTAAAAAACAACTCAATTAGCACGTTTTTAAACCCGGGTTCAGAATCAGACATTAGACGTCACACAACCATCATCACTGGTGATAAATCGATTTATTGACAAATTAATTTTGCAATATAGGGCCATTTGGAGATTCATCTGTAACCGTTCCAAAACCTTCTGACAGGCTTGCCAAAATATAATGCACATTTCCTGTTTTCAAGTTAAGAGTAAAATACATTTTGGATAAATATTGTACGTTTGTTTAATTGCAGCAATTTTGCTTTTGTCTCATTGGCCAATAAATTCATTAAAGTGTTAGTTCATCCAAAAGGGACAATTCTGTCATAATTCGAACCTGCAAGACTTTTCATAATCGAAACAAATAGGAATATTTTGCATTATTCTCTCATCCTCTTTTTCCATCCATTGAAATTCCACTGAACTAAAACTTTCGAGTAGAAGTAATATGAAGCTGTTTATGTCTTCTGGAGAGACACGGTCACTAATATGGTATGAACGGTTTGATTTAGGCTTTAATTTGCATATACATATTGATGAGCGCACATGCGCACATCAAATATGGTAAACGGAAGCTAAAACTGCGCGTGTGACACATAACAACAAAACTCATTGGTTCTCGCGCATGTTTGAGCTTCGTTTTACCATATTTGGATTAAACCACTCGATTCATATGGATTTATTTGACAATCTCTTTATGAAGCATTCAAGTTTTGGTGGAATGGAGCCACAGAAATATCCCAGGTTTCATTTTAAATATCTTAATTTGTGTTTTTCGAAGATGAACGGAAGTCTTTTAGTTCAGAACGATGTGATGTGATGTGTATGAGTTTTAATTTTTGGGTGAACTGTCCCTTTAAATGGTCTGCAGCCTCTCCGCACTCGAGCTCGTCGACAGCGGTACATTACGATCCTGCTCAAATATTATACATCATCATATGAGACATTTCTAAATGCTGGTCATTAAAATGCTTCCCAGGCTGAGTGGCAAAAATATTTATGAAACCTTGGCCTCAGACTTTCTTGATTGATAGTTGCAGGAACTCAAATCTTTATTATACATCGCAGTGTCTGAGATACGAGTAACTCTTTAACCTCCTCCTGCGTTTATTTACAGCGGCGAAGCTTTGCATAAACGCCTGCAGTTCTGCATGTGTGTGTCCGCTCGTGAGCTCGAGCATGTGACTCGAGAGAGACCTGGAGAAAATCAGCCTCCGATCACAAGGCCCCGGGGACTGAGCAGAGGAGAAGTGTGCACTGACAGCAGAGGAACTGAGCACTTTTGAGGAACCACTTCTCTTTTGCAATTCTGAATCGGACATCAGCATCGACATCATACGATGTTACAACTAAACACAGCAACACATCGAATCATTTTAAGTCTTTATCCAGCACACACTCGGAAAATTGCTGGGTTGATTCAACCCAACTTTGGGTCAAATATGGACAAGCCCAGCCTATTTTTAAATTGCATTTTTAACCCAACGTTTGGTTTGGGTTTGTCCATATTTGACCCAAAGTTGGGTTGAAACAACGCAGCATTTTTTAAAGTGTACAAATTAATTCCTGATCTAGTTTAAAATGATATAAAATCATGCGAATAATTCAATAATAATTAAGTGGATCAGACAGTGGCGTCAGACAGAGGCATGCAGCGACATGCCCGTCTCGCACACACACACACACACACACACACACACACACACACACACACACACACACGCTCCCTCTCTGGATGACTCCTGATAACAGACGGGGTGGAGACACAGAGATGATGAAACATCCCAACCACTAATAATAAACGGGCCGCTCTCACGAGAAGACTGGACACAACACACACACTCAAACACACACACTCTCTCTCTCTCTTCCTCCTCCATGAAGAATGTGTTTCCGACTGTTTAGTTTGGATGTTTGGATCTCTAAAGAGCCTTTTACTTTCTGACCATATCCATATGCGCATTAGGCCTACAAGAGCATATGTTATCAATCTGATGATGGCTAAGAACAAAACAGGAACCGTTTATCCAGAAGTGAAAATATTGGGGCAGGCTATTAGTGTTATTACCATAATCATCATCATCATCATTATTATTGTTATAATAAATTATTATTTTCTCTTCTTTATCATTCTTTCTCCTGTGAAACATTAAACAAGCACTTTTGTTGTCCATTCAAAATGTGGATGGTGATTTTTTTTTTCTGCAAACATGACAATAAATATCTCATAAAAGCAGTCCATACCACTTGTACACTATATTTAAAGTCCCTTAATTCCTTTTCATGACAAACCGCAAAAATAAAGCTGACATTCGGGTTAATCTTGTTAACTAAAACTATATATAGCCTATATAATATATAATAATAAAAAATAATTACAAAAATTACTAATACTAACTAGAATTAAAAAAGAAAACATGAAAAAAAAATATGAAAATAAACATTCATTAAAAAATTTACAAAAAATGTATCGTATATCAATGATAGCTACTAACACGGAGCCCAAGATTTAGTGAAAAACATGAATAATATTAGGTCTGGATGACATGAAGGGACAAATAAAGACATTTGTCGATGAACTGCTCCTTTAAAATGCAAAAGGCTCTCGGCTTTTTCCTGGAAACAGTGTTTAGTAAATATGATGTGTTTACTGGTCGCAGTGAGTGTTTTTGACCTGATGTGTGATGAAGCTTGTACATGATGAAGCTTGACCACATCACTAATTATGTTTTATATTAAACATCAGTCGAGTATTGCGTGTGTATGTTTACGCGTGTGTGAGTATCGCAGTCGCGTTAATGTCACGGATGGGATTGTATTTAGGAGTGAAAATAATATCCAAGACACACCTTCTTCACTACATAATTAATGTGTAAAAGTGTTCGAGTAATCATTATCCAGGTTAATGGAAACGGGAAACCAGAGCTGTTATTAAAACTGCAAAGTTTCCGGATGAAGAAGAGATAATTTTTCAGGCCCGTTTCACTTCCTGTTCCTCTCCAGACGGCGGGAATGTGGAATAAACCACTGCGGGAACAACAGCACCTTGTTCTCGGTTTCTTTCTTCATGCACGATTCAGTGCCAAACCGGTTTACCAGCGATTCAACACAGGACTCAAAACTCTCACTAAAGGCACAACCACTCAGTCCTTTAGTTGGACGACACGACTTTATCTTAAAGTGGCGATCGAGGGCGGGCGATAAATAAAATATTTTACAGGCATCTGACTGTATCTCATAAAAATTACTTAAATATAATCCCCATCAAAATATTTCAATGATTAATTTGGGCATCAGCACACAGTTAATCATTTTATTAATAAAACTTTATCACATACTGCCATTAGGTAGCCTATAAACACACGGCACATTAATTAATATGGTGTCACGTGACTTTAAAGCATTGACCGTTTTATATGTTTGATAAAATCTCATCTAACATAAAAATATCTTGGCATGAAAGGCTGTGAGTTTTAAATGCGTCAGATATCTGTATTAAAACAGGGATTTAGGCCTTTTCCAGCTCAGTGTCTTGACCGTGTCATCATTTTAACATGATCAACTGAATACAGCACCATGAATAAATACAAATGTTCTGTATATTTACATAGGATATAAGCTTATAAACAACAAGCTCCTACTGAATGACAACTTAAAAGGATAGTTCGCCCAAAAATATGCATGTGTGTGTGTGTTTGTTTCATAAACGTTTTCTGTGTAATCTGAATGTTTTATTCAGTGTTTGTTCATATTTACCGGTTTGCAAATAACTGCAAGAGAAGAAAAGAAAGCAAGAAAATAAAATGGCTCAAATAAAGATTGACCTTCTGTGATTAGAAATCAATTTTCTGAAGGTCAAGTGTTTGTTTATGAAAAACAATTTGTGAGAATGTTAGGCCCTGTTTTGTACACTGCAAAAAATACTGTACTTTGACCTGTAAAATGCTACAGTAAACACCTAAAGTAAAAAAATAACAAATAATTCACAGTAAAAGCATGTTTTTGTTTTTGTTTTAAAACTTATATTTCTCTTTAATTGTTTTGCTATCAGTAATGTACATTAGGGTTCATGTTCCATCTTATGTTAAATGAATGTTTATTGCTTTATTTTAGTGTCGTGTGTGTTATAATGATGGTGTTTTGCTTGTATATATATCAGTATTTCCCTATTTGACTTTCTCTTCTTCATCTGTGTTGTTAAGGTGAATGTCAGTATAAAAAGATCTCATGAAACCTTGATTCATATATTTTCATGCATTCACTAAAAACACTACTGGTCTTTTCAGCATTATGTAATGTTTGTCAAAGACAGTTCGTTATATAAAGTGCTATCAAAACTTTTTCAGTTAGGTATAAAGAATGACAGTAGCTGTGAGAGAGATTAATGTCTTAAAGCTGAGGATAACTTCTTTTACGTCAGGACACAGGGATAAAATAAACACACACATTCCAGATTGGGTCCGCCTGCTATTGTGCAAGGCGCCGGTGAGCGCGCATGCGCAGAACGCGCGAGCGCAGACGCGTCTGGATCACACGCACAAACATCACAGCGCGACGACGCACATCTCATGACAGAAGTTTAATCGAGTGCCAGATTCGCCTCACATCAATAGACATTCAGCTCAGTGAAATGTTTTCACATACATTTTTAATAAATATTCCTTCCTTTCGTTCGAGTTCAATGACTATGCAGAATTCTGGGTGAAAAGATTAGAAACGGGATGTAGGAAACGCCTTCTCTAACACGGACTATATATATAAAAATGACGTTTCAACTATTCCACCATGTAATGAGTTATAGAAATAAACAAAATAGCCTCGATTATTCTCATATTGAAACTTTAAAACACGCAAGGCTGTTATAAAGTCACATGGAAGTGATTGTAACGCGCTGGTAACACAAATATGACAAGAGCAATAAATACATCACATAAGAGGTTCAAAGGGCAGAATGATGTAACATCATAGTGAGATTACAATTAATAATTTTAGTATTATTTTAATACTATTAAAACAGACTACTACCTTGTTGTAACATTAGTAGCCTAACGCTATTCGTTATTGTAGTTAAATATTATTTACCTGTTGGCTTTGGTGCATTTTAGGCAATTCAATCTCCATCATGTCTGAGAGGAACTCTCCTCATCCGCCGTAACTCCTGAAGTGATTTATTTGTTTGTAATCCTTCACAGCGAAATAAAATATGGCTTGAAAATAAATACGTGCGATTGTCGATGCACTTGTGAAGGAAATGCTGCTGTCTGACTGAGGAGTTATGAAAATTCACGGAAAGCCCCAGTCATTCGCTGGCCCCGCCCACACTCACGCTGACCAATAGGAAGCGCTTGCTGAGCTGCTGCTGTCTACGCCCCCTTTTCTCTTTCATCTGCTGTAAACCTTCTGAATGTGAACTAGCGGAACCTTTATTTTAGCTATAACTCTATAGAGTTCTCTATAGACTTCTCTATCTTTTAAAAAAAAACTTTAACAAGTAGGCTATTCTAAATATTTATTTAAGATACATTTCAAATAAATGTTTAGAATAGCCTACTTATGTTAAAGTGTTATCAATTTGTTTTTTTATATATAAAAAACCCAATAGGGTTAATCATCGCCTTTTGTAACAACTGATCCCTGAGCGTTCCCCTTGAGGAATGTTGCAGGAACCAAAATATTGTAGGCTCTGAGAAACATCTTGATGGACAGATTGTTGCACCTGCATACTTTCTCTGGGCGGACACGCAGTCACGTACAATCAAAGAACGCAACAAAAGCACATGATTTGAACACACCTACAAACTCTCGTGACCTACATGTCCATCTGTCTGCCTGATAGCGCCACCTGCTGTTCGGCCTCAGCCTTTTAATGTCAGCTGAGCCTTTAAACGGTGAAATTAATCTTCAACCTTTTAAACCGCACTCTAAACCATTTAAGAGTTTATAATTATACAACTTTAAACTAAACTAAAGTTGAAATGTTGCTTGGGTTAAACAAATGGATGACCGATTTGGCCTGTGTGTGAATGATCTGACAGCACTGCACTGATGCATGGGGTGTTTAAAGGTTTGAAATGATCACCTGACAAAATTACTCTTGTTAAAAGATCAACTCACAACGTGACACTTCAATCAAACTGTCGACTGAGTGGAAAGTATATTATGTGTAAGGCTGTTTCATCACCTATATGGGCACTTTTGGCCCTCGGGACTTTTAAAAAGAAAACTTTCACTAGTTCATGTGATTTGCAACCAATAATAATAGCAAACTAAGAATGTCCAACAGCAGTTGTGCGTCACATGACAAATCTGTCACATTTTTCTGAAAGTTTTGTTTAAAACGATTAGGCTATAGTTAGAGGCAGGGTGATTTGTTCCAGAAATTTTTTTGTTATGTTGGTTGCAAGTCTCTTCACATCCTGATAGCAATCACTCAGGCTGCGTTTACACTTGGCATTCACATGCGATCACCGTGATCCGATCTGCTCGATCTTAGCCAATCAGGACATGGTGCGTTTATATTTGTTCACATTAAGCAGCCTCTGTATCTGGATAACCGATCGGATTTCTGTTTCCCGCATAATATTTAAATCAGGTCTGTACGTGGCACGACACCAGATTAATAGTAAAGATGATACAAATTAAACAACATCCCAATTGCTTTCACTCAGTCACTTTACTTTCATATGCAATCTCCATTAATTAGATCAAATTATATTTTTTAAAAGAAGGAATACTTCCAGAGTTGATCTTACAAAAATAACTGGGTTGATCATGTTAAACAAGTCACATCATCGATCATCTGGGTTTAAGGTTGCGTGCAATGACTATATTGACAGAAATGGGAGATTGATAAACATGCTGAAACAATAAAAACATTCAACATTTAAAACATTTAAAAATTCCGATTCAGATTATTCCTCTGGCAAGTGCAGCTCTTCATTAAGATCTCATGACTAACTGTGAGTGTACAGGCGATCGCCTCGTTCAGATAATGTTGCACAATTAAAATGAAAATGACACACATAAATAAACTGTTTTAAAGATTGACGTTTATTGTTCAAATAAGTTTAATTTCGTGTCTAAACTGCGTCTGGCCATTACTTTCTGACAGTCACGCGGGGAGACTGGGCGGGGATTTAAATTACGTTCACCTGTGAATGCAGACACGATGTCTGGATTGCGTTTACATTACACTGAGATCCGATCACAATGCGTCCTCGACTACCTCCGAACTAGGGTTGCCAACTTTCTGAAATGGAAATAAGGAAGGGGGGGGGGGTTTATATATTTATAGAATAGCAAAGTAGGCTTAATCAATATACAGGACTTAACCACATATATAAAGGCTATCATGATCATTTTGCCACAAATGAACCATGTATTTGTTTAGATTATAATACGTTTTATTTTTAACTTAAACAAATACAACATATAACATTCGAAACTCATCGGCTTAGACTGCATTTGAAGAAAAATAAACACAACAGTTTTCTGTATCCTTGTGCGAACTTATTCAATAGAATTAGACTTCTAGAATGTGCTTTTCGGTGCAAAAAATTTTTAAACATTTTTTTGGGAAGTTTTTCTTATCATAGCCTACAAATGTCTTCGGAAACACATTTTACTTGATTTACTGAAGCCTGTAAAATGCATTTGCAGCTGCACAGCTTGCACATTGAGCGTCTGGCTCGCTCAGGCTGCGCTGCGGCAACTGCACATCCAATGGCGTGGGCGCCTCTGACGTGCGACCAATGAGACAACTCTACGTCATTACACGTCAGAGCCCGTCAAGGTGGCGCCAAGTCCCCGAATTTGCATGCAGCGGGTCTTCGTTCATTCATCATAGTCTGTCTGACATATATATTAGAAGCTATGCGTCTGTCATGGATTTGCACTGAATTGATTCTCAAAAATACGGAACAAAGTGCGTTCCGTATCAGTTCAATACGGAACAAGCCTTTTATGTGTCAAATACGGAACGATTCCGTATTATACGGAACGGTTGGCAACCCTACTCCGAACCGGGACACGCTGATCGGATAACATTCCCATCAGATGTGCGTTTACACTTGTCTTTTCAATGTGTATGTGGACAACATCCGGAATTCCGGATACAGGTCGCATGTTAATGCCAAGTGTAAACGCAGCCTAAGTTAAAGGCACAATATGTAAGTTTTCGCCACTAGAGGTCGCTTATTCAAATCAAAGGTGTAGCTTGATGATGCCTTGATTTGGCGGGATCATGGGAGTTGTTGTCTTCACCTCTACAGCCGTGGAGAATACAGCAGAGATCATATTCATGGATGAGCGGTAATGTATGAAAGATTTATTAACGTTATGGAAGCCGTTGTAGCGGAACGAGCGATTGCTAATGAGAGACGAGCGCGACACACGAGCGGTGGAGCTTTTATTACACGCTTCCTCTTCATCCGTCATGCGTATGTGGGAAACGCAGCGCTGTTTATCATATTACACACATTTGAGTGTGATGAAAGCTGTTATAACCCAGACAGCATTTACATCTGTGCCAGGTCCGTTTTCGAATCAGTAGATTCGCGCAGCAGTCGCACTCAATATGCAGATCTGCACCAACTCTGCGCCAGACTTGTCTGTAGCTTCGACTGTGACAGTCCGTCCGGCGGGTGCGTCGCCGATCCGGGACAGCTGCGCAGACCATACGCGCCACAACTGAATTGAGTCCGCCCGGCGGGTGTGGACCGGATCCGCGCAAGCTGCGCAGACCGGACGGGCGCGGGCGCCACCCCGCATAAAGCCGCTGACAAGAGTGGAAGACTGCAGGCTGCACCGTCTTTGCTAATTGGTAAGTGCATTATACAAGTATAATTTAGTAAGTACATTATAAAAGTAAACTGGTGTTGATGTCATATTAGTCTGTTACATAATTATATTAAAAATAAAAGTTTACAAACGTTTACACTGACATTCTGACAACCTGAGAGACGTGTCAGATAAGCTGGGTAAGTTAACGGTAGTATAGCAGGCGGTTAGCTGGTAGTATAGGTTCTTTTAAACATCCACAACTAATGTGAACATAGGCTTTAAGGCTGAATCGGTGATATTTGCTTATTATTCACCAAAATTGCTGAATATCGTGTCCATTGTGTGTTAGCTGCAAATCATATAACTGCTAACCCACTAACGTTACCAGCGGTGATCGCTGCTAGCTAACGTACTGCAACAATAACAAATGAATGACTTCCCACGTCCAAATACATTAAACTAGTTCGACGTCAGTACCATATTAATTCTCACTGTATTATACCGGCTGTAGAGTGCGACATATGATATGTCGATACGTTAGCTATCAAACTACCTGCAAATTACTGTTGCTTACCTCCAGTTCGTGTTGCAAAATGGATAAACCATATTACCCACGTCTTCTAAGCCACTGCGATGTGCCTCTTTTATTAATTTGTTAAACAAGCTGTTTGTGAAATTATTTTTTCATTGTGTTCACATTAGATGGAGAAATAATTACAGAGGGATTTATGGATATCTACTTTTGTTATCCTGTAAATCAGAATATAGGCCTACTGTCTATGAATATGTTGCCCATACCCCTCTATCATTTATCAATCTTTTACTTCTCACTAATTTAGTCTTTTGTTTCCACAGGTGGGAATGCTGGCCTCCATTGGTGGAAGAGATACCAAAAACATCATAACCAACCAAGGCCATTATGGCTTGTAAGTATTTTAGATGCCCTCACTTTATTTAATCACCACTCTCTCATTCATTCCCTCACTACTCTATGAAGGTAAAAAGAGTATCAACACTCTAGCTAGAGCATGTAGATGTGAATTTGAGAACTTGTACAATAAATATTCATACTTGTACGTGAACATTTACACTCACAGCTCCAATATGAAAACCTGTAAAAATTAAAATCTGAAGTTGAATGTTGAAATTTGCACTCGCAGACAAAAGTCACAAACCTGTATTCTGAATTTGAAGCTGCAGACAAGCAGTCACAAATGTGTAAAATGCCTTTCACAGAAATACAATGACAGACACAAACTTGTAATATATATTTGCATTTAATCGCAGTACAACCTCAATTAGGCACTTGCAACTTCTCAAATCTGTCACTGCAATTTCAAACTTCGCACCTTGAATTTAAATTTAAACCTAAATTACTCTTAACTGCTTGCGTGAGGCGCGCCGCTTCTTTATTTAAATCTACCCTACTTTGTCAGTAATTTGTTAGTGAGAAAAATCTTAGACTACCTTATTAAAAATATTGCTTAAGTTAATAGACATATGCAGGGACGGACTGGGGCTAAAAAACAGCCCTGGACTTTCTCCCAAATCATCCAGCCATTCGCCCCTAGCCACTAGGATGTCCTGATACTATGCCACAATACTGTAACCTATATCAGACAAGGTATTCACAGCAAGTAATATCTTAAAAACAATGATGACAATTGGGGTTTTGTTTATTAATGAAGCCTCAGTCTTCAAATAAAAAACAACAAAATGTACAATGCCATTATATCTGCATTGAAAATAAAATACAAATAATGAAATGTCACTGGCTACAGAAACCCTAATTACACAAACTTGTAATTATAAAACATATAGTTACTATATACCAGGGGTCTCCAACCTTTTTGTGTGCGAGGGCTAAAGGGATAAAATAATCTAGAAGGGCTATACTCAAAAATATTTATTATACATATAACATGGTGGTGTTTTTTTACCTTACCTTTACTTTTAACTTTAACTTTTTTACTTTTCACCATCATATGCGAAATAATAAAATATCTTGATATTCTGGTTCAACAATTCCTGAAAAATTTGTAATATATATATATATTATTCTCTAAAAACCTATTGTAGCATAAACATTTAGTATAAATATTTAATGCAAAATAAATAAATAAACTGCCATAACTTCTAAACAAAAACATTACTGCATTACATTTAATAGCCTACATTTATAGGCCTACATGACTATTAATATAACAGCATTTTTAATATGAATACAGGCACATTTCTGCCAAAAAATTTGTTTTACTAAGTTACAGTTAATTCATAAGTTGTGGAGTGAAATGTCTTCTAACTGGTTTGTTCTTGGAACAATGTTTCACCTGTTTTTTTGCGTCAAGATGTTGAGAATATCAGCGCTGTTTAATCTGGCTTTTAACTAGCTTAAATCACAGCCATCTGTGGGTTTATAATAGAGATAGAGAATTCTGCACAGAATTGAAATGCTTCTCAGTGGATCGCGCAACTCTGAGTAAAAATGTTCGCGTGATCGAGATCAGTCCGCACAGGTGCTTCGGCCGCGATCGCAGTTTTTTTGGGCCGAGCTGATAATGATCCGCGCTGGCATTGCTGCCACCTACACTACTGGAGTGTGAAATAGATTAGTGGGGGGGGGGGGGGGGGGGGAACAGGTTATGACTGGGTGTGTGGCGGGTGGTGGGCCGGCCCGCCGGCCGTCCTGGAGTACCGGCCGTTCTGTGATACTCCAGATCACACAGATGGCCAGTCCGCCCCTGGACATATGTGTGTTTTAAATCACTAGTGCAGTGTCCATTCTCGGAGCAAATAAGCTCTGCTCGCGTGAGGCGCGCGCGCATCCCGCTCGCGCTGTTCTGTAGTTTATTAAAAGTTTATTAATTCTGAACGTGTCGCGTCTCGCCTGTCTATATCTATATTGCACCAAATACGACACTGCACTCCCTTGTGAAGTCATTTGGATGAACGGCTCTCGAAATAATCCAAATGCAAACGGACAGACAGACATAGGCTATAGAGATTCCGAAGCTTCGAATATTCGATGTTCATTACTACCGAAGCTTCGAAGCTCAAAAAATGGTATTCGGACCAGCCCTAAAGTTTTGATACTCTTTTACCTTAATACTACTCACTCCACACCACTTTAGTCACATTTATTATTATTGATTTGTGCAAGCATTTTACTATAATGTCATGTAATAAAGAATCTTTGAATATCGAATCTAATATTTACTTCTTTGTTTCTTTGCTTTGTGTGCTTTTTGTACGTCTTACAGGAGCAGTGAGGAAGAATCGCATGTCTGACAAAGCCACCGACACCGAGATAAACCAGTATACCATGAGGTTGTTTAATCTGGGATGCGACCGTGGGGGTGGCCACCGTGCCCGGTCACACCCAACTGATGAGCAATTAATGAGTTTAAAATAAAAAGTTTTTGAAAATTACAAATTGTCTGGGTGTTTGTGCCTTAATTCTCTGATAACCTAAATATGAATCACAGACCAGGGCCAGATGAGCCCCAGATGTAAAATATGAGTCAAGGATCTGGGCCAGATCTGCACCACATGTCATGGCATTAATAACTGTACTGGGCCAGTGCTGGCCCAGATCTGTCTCTGATCCGTAATTCCAACCTGTTCCGGTATTGGGCCGTTGGAAAGAATGAGCCCGGCCCAGGTCCGTTTAGCGGATCTGCGCCAAATGCTAATGAAGACCTGGCCCAAATACATTTTGCTGTCTGGGAATGCTTCATGTGTGTTTGCTCGGCGGCGGCTACTATATGAGACACTTGTTGCACACTGCAGTGAGCGAGATCGATATTAGACAGTAAAACACTCGCGGTAAATCAAGAAAACAAGGTTTAAACAAAAAGACTGACTGTGTTGAGCTTATATATAACAATGATTCGTTTTCTGTCGATGAATACAAACAGTTGCTCACCTGTCTAATAAAACACATAATATATTAAAGCATCTTTGGCGTTATGGTTTCAACAAAATAAAACCAAGAAAATCAAGGGTAACGCGGATATGATGTCATTGATAGGCGACGGTCCGTGTCGTGGTTAAAACTGCTTATTTCTCCGAGCAAACATTTAGGATAATGTAAAGTACACAAGTCAACAAAATATATAACATTGTTCTAGTGGTATTTGGAAATTTTGATCCAAAAATCTTGCATAGTGCGCCTTTAAGTGGTTTAAATGTATTTATATGTATATCTTCTGTGGAAGGCGTAGGATCATAAAATGTTCGTCCAATCATTGCATTCGGATCGAATCGGGGGTTGTTGTAGGAGGTTGCTAATAAAATGCTAAATCAGATAAATGTATAATAACAATTTTAGGAAAAAATAACATTACGATGTCTAGAAATCAATTTCAATAGTAACGTTACATTGGGTTTAATTTGTTTAAAATGAGATCTACTAATACATATTAGCGCGCGTCCGAGTGAAGACTGTATCCGCGCCACTGATCGCAGCGAAAACGAGCGCTTAGCTTGATTTCAAAACAACACATTTGAGCTCTAAATCGTCTCTTATTTAATAACGAACTAAATTAATGCTCTGCTAGTTAACTGGAGGTTTTTTTATTTAGTTGTATTAGGTACATCCGTGTCTCAAAATGTTTCAAAAAGTGGTGGGGACAATATCGACCCTGATAAAAAGTGGTGGGGTCATGTCCCACCCCCATATTACGTCTATGCAGACATCACACGTCATCAGTGCGCTCGTGCTGTGCAGAGTTAGACAGACGTCAGTCAGAAACAGCTGCCGTCTGAACCAAAACCACCAGCTTATGCTCATTCACACCATAACTACTGTAATCTGGAAGAGATGGAAACCCGTGACGTTAAACTCGGAGCGATTCGTGACTCGAATTGCGTTTCACTATCAATGCCTGAATGAATCTGCAGCAGTCAGGTGATACAAGAGCTCTTTAAGTTGTTTATGTTCATTATTATTGTAATGTAATCTGCTTTGAGACATGATGGAGTTTAACGCCGTCTCTATTGACGCTTTTCAGACTCTGCTGTTCGCGTTCATGTTTTGAAGGAGTCGTGGCTTTGGAGACGCACTGAAGGGAGGGAGTTGCACTAACTTTAGCTGGAAAATAACATAATTCAAGAACCGCTATAAAACCAAACCAATCTCTGTTACCTTAAATTATTGTAAGTTTATCTCTGTAAAGCTGCTTTGAGGATGACTTGACTTGGGAGGGATCTCATGCTTTCAAAGCTAACTTGCTATTGCTAGCCTCTCCGAAAATTGCCTAAAAATAAATGTTCCCTGTTTTCTTCATGCCTCACATTTCATCTGTAACTTTATTTGGGGCAAAATTGTTAAAATTACAGTCGTAGTTTGTGTACAAATGGATGGAAATCATTTTTACAAAACAAATATCTAAATGTGTTATAGTTATTATCATCATAGTTTTTTAAACAACAACTGATTTTGAGGTTAGTTGAAAGTCTAGGCCTGTGAGAAGAGTAAAACTAAATAACAGGCATTTGACAAAAAAAAAGAAACGATGAGAGCATTGTAAACAGGAAAGATAAAGTTTTAGTGCAACTTTAATCTATCTATCTATCTCTCTCTCTCCCTCTCTCTCTCAGGCGCTGACACGTATCTTATGAACCTCACTGAATCCCCAGCACTAACTAACAGATTACTAACCAGTATACTAGTACTAGTCTAGTAGTACCCCAGTGCCTGAAACCAGCAAAACGTAGTTTTTTCTCCCCCCAAAGCGCGTGCGTGTTTGCGCGCGCACGATTGGCAGCTCCACGTCGACATTCTTCCAGCTGCTGCACGGACGCGGACGCGCTTCATCAACAGTTACACGAGCTTCATCTGCTCAATCCTCCACAGGGCTTCTTCTTCTCCTTCTTCTGACAGAGACCGTGTTTCAGCAGAGCTTCTTCTCCAAACACACTTTATCCAGCGTCGACTGGCTCGTGCTGTGATTTGCTGCAGGTATGTTGTTCTTTTGACTCTTTTCTAGCTCTCTCTGGAAGTGTGCATTCACTCTCAGACTGTGCGTGTGTGCTTATAAAACCCTGTCACATCGACACTCATTGAGATATTCACCCACTGAAGCATTAAAGTAACTTGAATGGAAGTTTTCCTGTGGAAAGTAAACTACTACTTAAATGTCTGCGTGATGTTACGTGCAAATGCATGACATATGGTAACCTCAGTTCCCCCTTTCTTAACATTGTGACTTCTCTTTTAGTTTGTGAAGTGATATTTGTGTGTTAAGTTTCGATATACTCCGGGATGACAGACTTGATCTTGATAGACTAATGCACCGCTCCACAGTTTTCGACACGTCAGCTGTTCTCGGCTGCCCCAGTTGTTAACTGTGCAAATAGACAGAGTGGAAGGGCGCATTCAATATTTAAATCGGATTTTTTTTGTGACACGTTTCATTTTATTCTTCTGCGCTTTGGTTTTTTTTTTGTTGCATGCACTTAATTTGCATGGATCGTGCACGTAGCTCTTTTTCTCCATATGCACCGTAGGCCGCGCCATATGTGTTCATCATTCATGATCTGATTATGTGCATGTGTGAACGAGTCCACGTTTATGCATCTTATCCATCATTTAAATTCTTCTAATAGCCATTACTGAGCTCGAGGAGTTTCTAACTTTCAGCTCCAGCTCAGAGATGCTTTGATCAGTCTCACCTGTCAATCATCTTTCATTCTGAGAAGTATTATAACTGTTACCATGCACTGTTAAAAATTGCCACCTACTTAAACTTCAAACTAAAGTTCACTTGCTGCCTTAATTTTAAGTATGCCAAATCAAATGGTCTGTTCAGCTATATTATTTATATTTATTTATTAGCCTATATATATATATATATATATATTGGTGCTGTCAAATCGATTAATCACATCTAACATAAAAGTTTTTGTTTACGTTCTATATATGTTAGTGTGTATCTGTATGTATGTGTGTGTGTGTGTGTATATATATATATATATATATATATATATATATATAATATATATATATATATATATTATATATATATATATATATATATTATATATATATATATATAATATATATATATATATATATTATATATATATATATATATATTATATATATATATATATATATATATATATATATGTGTGCGTGTGCGTGTGCATGTAAACTGTATATACACACACACATATATATGTATATAAGTAAACAACTTTTATGTTAGATGTAATTAATCGATTCCACAGCACTAATAAATGAATATATTTGCTTATATATATATATATATATATGAGAGATAGATACAAAAATTCATAACTTAATCGAAAAACACATGTTGCTATGACTTATTGATGATCACACCATTTCTTTTCTACAGTGTATAAATAAATAATTTGTGATGCGAATGAGAAATGTAACGTGTCTGTTTCTCTCGTACAGAAGGGTTTCCCTGAGAAGAAGAGAATCGGCGAGCAGCGCTGTGGCTTTCCAAGTAAAGTTCTGTGATACACTCCGACTCTTAATTGTTTGCAGTCAGTGCATTACAGAACTTTGTTTTGGGAGTTTAAAGCTCAGGCCTGGAGGAAACAATCAGTCCATCTGGATGAAGCTGTAACGGCGTTAAACTGATCAGCCTGTGTCCTTCAAACAGCACACACAAATACACATCATTATCATCATCATTACAACATGCTCATTCCTTTATTTACAACTGCTAATGAACATCCTTTGAGTTTGGGAATCACAGATGCGTTGATGTTTTGTTATGTTATATTGATTACGTGTTATTTATATGATCTTTTCCCAGAATGTTTTCTCCAAGTGTTCAACTAGCATAGCAGAGGCTATATACCGCAATCGCTAAATATCTAAAAATAACCGTTGCACAGTAACACACCACTTTCCAATTAAACATTCCATTCCATAACCTCAGGAAACACAAAAAATGTGGCTTTTTCCATTGTTGTAAAGGCAATGTATCCCATATTTGCAAGGCGGTGCAGAGAAAAGCACTTTAAATGGAAAGGCTTGGAGGTTTGTGATGACATCATCAGGCGACCGCGTGTCTCACGGTCACGTGACTCTTAAGGGTCATCTGCTCTTAAGACGGAGAGAACTTTTTATTGACACTGACAAAACAGATTTCCAAGTGTAAAAACTGTTCCATGTGTCTGAAATACTAGTATGCAATATGCAAAGTATGCATCTGGGAAATAAATGTGAGAGGTTTTGTTGAAGTGTATTTTAAAGCGCATCTGTTATTAATTAGTCAAGCACATAAAGATTGAAACTGCACCTTTTAACCTAACAAGAGTGCTTAACATATTCAGAATAATCGTTTACAAACACGTTGACAGACTACTACACGCACATATATATCAGTAAGTGTAGTATCTTGATAATGTAATGTTATCAAGTCATTTTCTGATAATTTAATGTTGTTTTAAGTCCCCCTGTGGTGAAAATCCATATTTTAACGTTGTTTATGTGTCTATGTGGTGTTTTTAATATGATTTAAGAAGTGCAAATTCATGTTGACAGCATTGCTGAGTATTTTCTCCTTAAAACTGCAGTGAATCAAAGAGTCTCAAAAACACGGTTTGAAATCGCTGGTGTTTCTGACGTCACAAACTACCTTTTAACCAATCAGATTAACGTGCCAGCGGGCTTTAGCATCTCATTAACAGCGAACTAGCAGGGGAGCCTCGAGAGATGCCAGGTTATCCTGGTATATTTTCTGTTGATATGAAAAATCGAGTAGATTTTGCAATATAGGATGTATATTATGATGTTATGAACTATATTATGCCTTTTTCCACTGACGTTCTGAGTTGTTCAAAGCGTTTCTGATGATTGTTAGAAGGCAAACTGAGAACGGGAACAGTTTGTGTAACATTAGCAACACATTATTAGCTGTTTGATAACATAGTCAAGCAAAAGGCTAATCATATTAATTACCGTTATGTGTCCGACGTTGTAAAGAGCGATATCATTGTGCAGCTTTTACCTCAGTTGCCCTGGTGGATCTGTGAGCTGGCGTGAGTGGAGGCGGGGCTAATTAGCATATTCATAGCACCGCGTTTACTACAGGAAGCAAGGGTGTAGTGTTACAATCTTGAAGACATTTTTTCAGGGGAAAAAAAAGTTTACATATGTCGTTTTGGTGATCAAAGATGAGTTTTAAGGGATAAGAACAGGGGGACTTTTAAGAGATTAATTTATTCAAAATGACTATATGTGACATTTGATAAAAAGAAAGAACACCGGGTAAGGAGAACTGCTATTTATTTAATCTCTTCACCTCCAGACTCTTGATGTTCTGTAAAGACATGTAATCAGTTAATAATCCTCAGCTATCCTTTGAAAGGGATATTTAATCCAAAAATGCAAATTTTGTCATCATTTACTCGTGCTCATGTTCTTCCAAACCCTTAAGACCGTTCATCTTCGAAACACAAATCAAGATCTTTTTGATGAAATGCGAGAGCTTTCTGTCCCTCCATTGACAGCCACGCAACTACCACATTCAAGCCCCAGTAAGGTAGTAAAAACATCATTAAAGCTGCAGTCCGGCATTTTCCTCTTTGTCGCCATCTCTGTTCGAAATCTGCAATTGCAGTCATTCGCGGAATTATCAACTTTACGTGGGTTGTGCCTCGGCACGGCACAGCGCGGATGAACACAGTGTTTGAGGAGAGTGTGTGGCTGTCAGTCAACGCACCGGTGTGGATACTGGCATTCAGAATCACAGATTATTCTTTTTGGAAGTATGACCAACATAAGAATATTCACGGGAAAATGTCATCCGAACAAGTAAGTAACATCCACCTTTGTTCTGGTTCTGACATTGCAGTAAATCGCGCTGATTAAATCTAACAATCGCTTATAAGTTATCATATCACGCAAAACCGTGCAAATTATACTTTGTTCTCAAATTGTTAATGTTAACAACATTGTGTGACACGTAATGTCCTTCCGATATTATCCTTGTTTTCGCATGGGTCCGGTTGCAGTCTCTTTTTTCTGTAGCCACTCCGAAGTCCGAACGAAGTCTTTTGCATTTTACAGCGGGTGAATCTGTTGTCACTGGTGATCGTCGTTTGAACCTTTCTGGATCCGCCATCAAATTCATAAGTTTAATTATATCAAGTGCTGTGAGAAAAGGCTATAAATCTCCTCGTCCAGCATCCTCACACGCAATAGCTTATACTAGCCGAGACTCTTCTCCAGATGTGTGCGTACAGATGTGAAGTAATGACGCAAAGACATGCTCAAATCTCCCATGGAAATCCACCAGTACCACTGGAGTTAAAAACATTATTACAAGCTTACCGCTTTGAATCGAGCTACGGCAAGCAGAGAGTGTGGAACACTGGCTGGTTATGTATTTTCTCAAATATGTATTTTGGATATTTTTTAACCCCAAAAAAGCTACGGACTGCAGCTTTAAAGTAATCCATGAGATTCCAGTGGTTTAACCTCAGTTTTATGAAGCAACGCAAGTGCTTGTTTGCGCAAAAACAACGACAACAACAACATAATTTACCACTTTATTTACAAAATATTAATCTAATTTAAGTAGCTTTTATGAACATGCCTTGGAAGAAAAGATTACTGGTGTGAATCTTGAGACAAAACAATGGCACTGATATATTTTAAGATCTGTCAGTGCAAGTAGCTTTCAGCAAAAATAGCTCAAACATGCATTTTAGTCTGGGACTAGCCATAAGCCTGTCTGTGAAACCGGGAGTAAAAGTTTTTTTTAAAGACCCCCTGTAGTCAATCATTTTATCCAAAATGACATATTTAAACGTTTTCTTTCCTTGAAAAAAAAAAGTCCATTCATATCTTGAATGTAACTCTACACCCTTGCCTCATTTAGTATACGAAGTTCTATGAATATGCAAATGAGCCCCGCCTCCACTCACTCACTCAGCTCAGAGATCCACTGGTTGACGATCACACGTTGATCTGATTGGTTACAAGGTAGTGTGTGACGTCAGAAACACCAGCGATTTCAAACCGTGTTTTTGAGACTGTCTTTGGTTCACTGCAGTTTTAAGGAGAAAATACTCAGCAATGCTGTCGATTATGAACTTACACATGGTTTGCCTTAAAGCATATTAAAAACACCACATAGACATATAAACAACATTAAAATCTTGATTTTCACCACAGGGGGACTTTAAAGCCAAGAGTGTACGTGAAGAATGCTGAAATGGTTTGATGATTCATGGATTGTTACACCTGCATTTTCAAAGCATGAGTCTTTATGGAACACAAAAATGTGACAAAGTGGGTTTGTTTTTGTTACAAGCCAAGTAAAACTAATTTAGTTCTGTTTAGTGTAATTTTGTACTAGACCCATATGAAACAGGCAAGCACTAAATACATAAAGTATAGGCTACTTTTTTGTGAATTAAAGGAATATTGGCTTCAAATAAACCAATATTTCTGATTATTGTCAATGTTGAAAACCAGGGAAATGTTGTTCAGATCTGGAACTAAGAGGACTCAGTTTATGTTATTTCATAATTTTGACGTAGTATTATTATTGTAGAATTTTAGAAGTTATATTAGCTGTATTAGAATTATCATTCTCAACATGTGAGAACAAACTGTATGAAAACAACAAAAATTACAGTAAATTCACAGTTCAAAGATTTAAACTTAAATGCTGCCAAATGTAGGTTTTTGAGGAAAAAAATATTCTGAGAGATAATATAGTTAGACAAAAGAAATTATATTTAATAAATAAAATTTGCATGATTTAAAGGGGACCTATTATGCCCTTTTTTTACAAGATGTAATATAAGTCGCTGGTGTCCCCAGAATGTGTCTGTGAAGTTTCAGCTTAAAAACACCCACAGATAATTAATTATACCATGTTGTAAATGGCAAACACATGCTGTTTTCATGCATGTATCTTTTTCTGTTCCCGTGAGTATAAAACTAAGTTCTCCTTCACGTCTTATTGCGCTTAAACTGTCAAAAACACACAAAGTTCAGTCAGTTATGTCTGTGAACGTAAACAGCAGGTAAAGAAATCACATGTATATATTAGATCTGTGTATTAACGTGGCAGCAGCGTAATATACTGTACCTACTGCTATATATACTGTCAATATGAATCAAACAACAAAAGAAAATCAGATAAACACTCACTGCTCTTGACTGAATAACTTTAATAGCTTTAATAAGAATACATTTTTTACTTGAATGGAGCTGTTAAATGCTCTGACGAGGAGATAACATGGTGGACTGTGCAGTTCACTGAGGGGCGGAGCTAAGCTAATAGGACAGAGACGTCAGCAGTTGTGGGCGGGGCCTATGTGTTCTAATGTCAAGTCACTTTTATATATAGCGCTTTTAACAATACAGATTGTTTGAAAGCAGCTTTACAGAGATAACAGGAAAATAATGCAAACAAGTTTGTTTCCAGAAGAAAATAGCGTCACAGTCAAGCTTAAAGGGATACTCCACTTTTTTTGGAAATAGGCTCATTTTACAACTCCCCCAGAGTTAAACTGTTGAGTTTTACCGTTTTTGAAGCCATTCAGCCGATCTCCGGTTCTGGCGGTACCACTTTTAGCATAGCTTAGCATACATCACTGAAGTGGACAAGACCATTAGCATTTCTCCAAAAAAAACTACCTAAGTGTTTCGATATTTTTCCTATTTACAACTTGACTCTTCTGTAGTTACATCGTGGACTAAGACCGACGGAAAATGTAAAGTTGCGATTTTCTAGGCTGATATGGCTAGGAACTATACTCTCATTCCTGCGTAATAATCAAGAAACTTCACTGCCGTACCATGAGTGCAGCAGGCGTAATGATATGACGCAGCGCCTGAAAATAGTTCCGTTGTGTTGACGGAAGGTGGCCTATTTTCAGGCGCTGCGTCATATCATTACGCCTGCTGCACTCATGGTACGGCAGTGAAGTTTCTTGATTATTACGCAGGAATGAGGAACAGAAGAGTCAAGTTTTAAATAGGAAAAATATCGAAACTCTTTGGTCATTTTTTTTTGAGAAATGCTAATGGTCTTGTCCACTTCAATGATGTATGCTAAGCTATGCTAAAAGTGGTACCGCCAGAACCGGAGATCGGCTGAATGGATTCAAAAACGGTAAAACTGAACAGTTTAACTCTGGGGGAGTTGTAAAATGAGCCTATTTCCAAAAAAAGTGGAGTATCCCTTTAAGTAAGCTCAGTGATGTTTCATTTTTGTTGTAAAAAAGTGATTAATTTAGTTCATTTATATATATATATAGCCGCTCTGGAGAAAACCGTGATGTCATCGTCCCAGTTCAGTTCTTATATAATGTTGTAAATGCAGGCAGATCGATAATATTGTTGAATATTCAATTAATGTCTTAATGTGATGTCACATTGCATACAAACTTGAGACTATTTTAATTTTGAGACACTGTTTATGATTTATGGGGAGTAAAAAAAAGGCAGTGGGTGGATATTTACCATTATAGTGTGGTTGTGTAACTTGTGTGTAGCCTACACACACTGCCGACACACATTTATGTTCAAACGTAATTTTGCGTAACAGGTTCCCTTTAAGTATAGTGTCAGGGAAGATCTGCTCGGAGGGAGGCGGAGCGCGGTGCATGACGGGACGCGTGAGTGAGTAATCTCCACCTCATCCCTCCATCATCAGCCGCGCGCTGACCTCTGACAGCAAACGCGGAAGCAGCATGGCGTCAAACAGCAGCAACGCACAGCAGAGACTCAGAATCATCGCAGGACATCTGCAGAAACACAGGACAGAAGATGGAAACACGAGCGTCGCGGCGCAGGAGTGCAAAGCCGAGGCGTCGCGGTCCGAGCCGAGCAGCCTGACACCGGTGCCGAAGAGGAGGTACTGTATATGTGTGCGATGGGGTTCAGCTCCTCACACACACACACACACACACACACACACGCGCGCGCTACATGTGAAGAAAGAGCAGTCGCGTGAAGGGATCCAGAAGCGGGCGTTATATTGTATCAGTGTGTGAAAGCTGGAGTGAAACAAAGTATCCATTCATATCCCTGAGGAGGAGGAGGAGGGCGCGGTGGCGCGCGAGATCTGGACACGTTCAGTTTTCTTTTTTGTTGTTTTCATAATCATTGTGGTCATTGCACATATTATTGGGGTTATAGCAAACCGATGCTTGTCACAGGGCTGCTGGTTTCTCCATTATAAACTCGCATCAGCCCTTAAAGCTACAGGTCACCTAAAAATGATTCCTGTCGTCATCTACTCAGCCTCAAGGAAACGAGATTTAAGAACGAGGGCATTCAGTTAAATTTGGGTCTGTTCCTCACACAAAGCTATTAGATAATTGTAATATGTTGCACGAGTAAAGTGGACTGAGCCATATGGGGCTTGACAGCCACTTTCATTGCTTGTGATCGTCTGTATAGTAAAAGAAATAAAGTTGTGGAACATGAGGGTATAAGTAGATGAAGGATTAACAGTTGTGTGAACTCTTATCTTTAATGAAGATAACGGTCTCTCTTTACAGCTTCTGAGTTTTTTCAAGGGTCCCTGAGAGTGTTCAGAGGATGTGGAGAATATATGGTGATCTTTCTAACTGATTTCCAACTCTTTAATGGTTTAAGCCATCTGTTAAAAATGTATGTGCTTAAAGGGACAGTTCACCCAAAAAATTCTGTCATCATTTACTCACCCTCACGTTGTTCCAGACCTGTTTGAGATTCTTTCTTCTGTTTAACACAAAAGAAGATATTTTAAAGTAACCAAACATTTACACATGGTATTACATAGTATTTTTTCCCTACTATGTAAGTCAATGGGTGCCGTCATCTGTCTGGTTAGCAGCATTCTTTAAAATATCATCTTTTTGTGTTCAACTATCCCTTTTTTGAAAGCTATTATAAGTTTTTTTTCTTATTCTGGAGGTCGCTGTGTGCTGAAGTCTAGGTTTGTGAGTCCTTGAGTCTGTAAAGATTGATATCTCCTTGTTTCCTGAGTGTTCAGGCATGTTGTGCTTTCATTGCAAGTGATGATGATGTCTCTGTAAACTAAGGGCGTTGGTTACTTATTTCTGTGTGTTCTGCCTCTCAACGGCTCTGGCCTGAAGCTCTTTATAAAATCAGTTAAACTCTTATGGTCATTATATAGACTAATTATCTTTCTTGTGATTTGATTTTTTTTGCTTTTCTTGTTATATCTATGACAGCCGACAGCCGTTATCACTTTCCTCTTGTAAGTTAGTGGATAGATTAGTGGTCCTGCACTCCATGGTTGTGAATGTAAATATGAGGTGATCTTGTATTTTGTCTGTCAAAAGTTATCATGGCAAAGCTGTGCTGTGATTGGATGAGGGCCGGGGTGGCCTGACTTTGTGTTTGCTAACGGGCCTTTGCTGCCATCTAGTGCGGGACACGAGGTGAAGAAACCTTTGACCCACTGAGACACAGCTGAGAGATTTGAGTTTTTCTCCGGTCTGTCAGTGTCACGCTGTGTTCTCAGGCAGTTTGGCCACTACTAGCACAAATCACAAATGTTTTCTCTGACTGATCTTCTCAGTCTGAAACACAGGTGTGGTCTCTGCGCTTGAACACTTCTCTTCCTATGACCATTTCCTGTATTTGGCTGAAGTGTTAAAGTGGACGTGAAGGAACACAAGCAGGGCCGTCGCCAGAACATATAGAATGGGGGGGCATTTCATTTTCATGATCTACAAAACAGACAGTCACAAAAACAATAATATCCCCTATTTAGTCTAATATAACTGAAATAGACCAAATTCTATATTTAAACAACACCAAAACACATAATATTAAGTTTCTGATCATAGGAGGAGGGTGAACCAACACCATGAGGATATGCGCTTCCCCTTTAAAAACATTTACTAGGCTAGGCTATATGCAGGATTTGACATGGCAGAAAGCTCGCAAAGAGCACCTATTTTATTATCTTTAAAAAGCGGTTATACAACTTCATCGCGATCTCACAAAGTTCCTAGGCTATCAGTAAAGCTGATACACAATAATGCCTTATTTGCATAGCCTAACTGCTTATTATAACGAGAGGATTTGCACGCGCTCACCGCTCAAAACACAGGAGTTTAGCCAATATTCTTTTATTACGGAGAAAACTGATCCTAGACCAGCATTTATGGACAGCTTTTCCCTCTAAAAGCAATCAGAAGTAAGTATATGGAAGCTTGTTTTTGCCACGGAATAAAAAAAATTAAAAGATAATTGCGACTTTTTATCTCACAATGGATTTATCTCAATTCAGAGTTTTTCTCACAATTCTGACTTTATAACACGCAAATGTGACTGTATATCACTCAACTCTGACTTTATAACTTGCCATTTTGATTTAATATCACGCAATTCTTTGAAAAATTACCTTTTTTTTTACGTGGAAACAGTATGCTGTTTTTAGCAGGCAAATGAATCAGAAAATTCAACAAGCCCGCTTGGCCAGGGGAAGGTAAGCCTTGCGCAGAGCCTTACACGCTCCGACTAATTTTCATATTTCTGAAGACAATGTGTTATTTAAAGTTACAGAGATTAGTGCACTTGTGTGCTAAATGCTGCTGACGATATTTCGTTATGGAATACGTGGAAACGTTTTTTTGCTCTCAATAGTAAGTTTGCTCAATGACCATATGATTAGGGGGGCACGTTGTGTCATCTGGGGGGGCACGGCCCCCTAATGCCCCCCCTTGGCGACGGGCCTGAACACAAGTGTGTGTGTCGCACTTTTGATTACTCGATGGGACACACTTACAGCATGTTGTTTTTACAGCGCTGTATTTACAGTACTTGCACTTTAAAATAAACTTCTAATTTTGGTTTCTTGGTGACCAAAAGAAGAAGATGCATTTAGTCCTGGTTTGCTTTGCATCCACACTTTCATTCCCTTCATGAATCTCGTTTAATGAGGAGAACCAGGTATGCTTAAGGATTCTGTCCTTTTAAGGGATAGTTCACTTTGAAATTAATTTTTGGTTACCTCAAGGGCATCCAAGATGTAGGTGTCTTTGTTTCCGCAGTAGTTTCAATTTTGATATTTTTAGGTCAAACCGTTCTTGTCTGTCAGTCATATAATGCAGGTCTATGGTCACCACCTCAAAGAGCATGCACAGAGAAGTCCAAATTAAACATGATTTAATGACTCGTAAATGTAAGTACACATTGATGGCCTAAGACACGAAACGAGCGGTTTGTGTGAGAAAACGAACAGTATTTATATAGTTTTTACCTCTTGTAACCACAGCCACGTCCAAGTGATCTGAGGGTGCGGGCGCTTCGGTCTTTTCCGGCAAGCGGTGGTGACCATAGACCTGCATTATATGACTGACAGACAAGAACGGTTTGACCTAAAAATATCAAAATTGAAACTACTGCGGAAACAAAGACACCTACATCTTGGATGCCCTTGAGATAAGCTAAAACATACCAAAAATTAATTTCAAAGCGAACTATCCCTTTAAGAGTTGCATCTTGTGAGTGACATCACGTCCTGTTTTAGTTTTTTTTTTTTGATGTATTTGGTCCGTGTTGCGTTCATATTTCAGTCGAACCGCACCAGAGTTTGTGTGGGACTCTGCATATCGGGGGCCTTTAGCCCTCAAATATCAGTAGCTGCGTTTCCTTTACAGATTTGCGCAAAACTTTTGTGATATTTTCTAAATGTGGCAAAAAACGATTGCGAAATGATGGCGTTTCCATTAACCGATTTATGCGACTAAAACGTTATTTTTTTCCTCTCGTGATAAGTCATTTAAAAAATCATGGCAAACGATGTTGGTAGGTTTACATATACCCCAGCCACCGCACTAGCCATTATTATTAATCGAATGATTGAAGGTGTTTTCAATATCCAAGCATTAATGGCAAGGAAAGCCTCTTATGGTGCGTTCACACCGGACGCGAATAGCGCGTCAGGCGCGAGTGATTTCAATGTTAAGTCAATGCAAAGACACGTTACGCGCGTAAAAAATTCCTGCGGCGCGAATGAGGCGTAGAGCACGGCGCGGTAGACGCGAATACGCCTCAATCGCGCGTCAAGTGCGCGCGAACGCCGCGAATTGAGCGTCTGGCGCGTTAAGCGCGAATGATTTAGTTAGTGCTATTTGTGCATTCACGCGTTTGACGCGAATTCGCGTCTGCCGCCCGAGTTGAAAAATCTGAACTTCTGCATCAATTCGCGCCGCGTTAACCAATCAGGAGCCTGCTTGCTGCTGTCACGTGGTGAAGTATCTGGATGCTTCAATAAATTATTTTGTAATATATGACTGTGGTTCTAATGCACAACAAAGCAAATATTTTATCACATAAAACTTGATTTCAATATATGAGACATATTCATTTTGCATTGAATGCTATTTATTCCATATCTAGATTATATGAAATATTATTATAATGTAAAGACAACCAACATATACGTTCGTGTCTGGACAGTGATGTGTGAGAGAGAGAGAAAAATCACAGGACAGATTAATCACTTTTGGAGGCTGGCTTCATTTATTATCAAAACAAAAATAAATGACAGATTAGGTGGATGCGGGCGAGGGTGAACCTCGCGCCGGGCTGTAGAGCGCGGGCTCGACAGGCATAGCTAGACCACTCGAGGCCGAGGGCTTATACGGCCTACGCTGTCCTCGTCGGCGTCCTCACCATTAGGTCCACCAAACCTAGCTCCTGGAGCAAATTGTGAAACTCCTGAAACCCTCCGGAGGTTCTGGTGGACCCGAGTACAGCGACGATGTCCCCTACGCAGCTGTTTCTGCTCTCCAGAGCATATACGAGCGGTGACTCTCTCGAATAATGCTAATGCTAATGCTCGATAAACATCTAAAAAGATGGCCGCCAACGGGTTTCGAAACTTTCGCCTCCGGATTTCGCCTCTGACGTGCGTAAATTTCGCTTCAAACTTTTTTTACGCGCGTCAATTTCGCCATTGACACGCGAATTAACACAAAGTGGTCAAGCGTCAAACTAGACGCGGTAGACGCGAATTTGACGCGCTATTCGCGTCCGGTGTGAACGCACAGTTATACTGGGTGATTCTCCCTCATATCGGCTGCAAGGTCTTGATCAATTCT
Organism: Rhinichthys klamathensis goyatoka; assembly: GCF_029890125.1. Classification (NCBI taxonomy): domain Eukaryota; kingdom Metazoa; phylum Chordata; class Actinopteri; order Cypriniformes; family Leuciscidae; genus Rhinichthys; species Rhinichthys klamathensis. Next base: position 17,941 of record NW_026607243.1, on the reverse strand, counting down.
GGCATTTATTTGTTTAGAATACAGTATTCCTGTAATACTTTTGTTTGTCTTTTATGAGTTTAATAAAGAACTCTGTCTCGTATTATGTCCAAATACACCGCACCATCTAACATCAGGTGACTGTAAATGTGCAAAAAACTGTTTTCATTGCAGGTTTTGTGAAATGTTCCTGTTTCGAACTGCCTGAAAACCACCTTATGCGAGCGTAAACTTTTTTGCGATGCATGGGAGTTTTTGCGAAATTGACGCATTTCCATTGGGTGTATTTTCAATTCGCCTTTGGCTAAGCCACACCCTAGAATGTAGATTGACCAATCACAGCGCAGCCAAGAACGAGCTCCCACAGAGGTCCGCCACTTTTTCACAGCGCTCCATTGACTTTAACACAGGCGTCTCATATTTTTGGTCTCGGCCGGCTATTACCGTCATAGTTTTATCAAAAATATGGTTAAGCGTTGTGCCTGGGGCATTTGTAACACAGATACGCGTTTCCCAGAGAGGTTGGAGGGGGGTGTGCGTTTTTTTCCCTTCCCAAACCGAAGTCAAATCCTGACAAGTGTCGTCTAGCACACGCTGCTAATAAATACAACGCGTAGTGCGTTTGCTTTGTAATAACGATTATAGAAGTGAATAGAGACCTACCCAGCTTTGCATGAACAGTGTTTCTCCTTGATATTGTTAGTCCCAGCCTCCGTCTCCATTAGTAGGATATGCGGTGGGTCATTTGTTGACTGTGACCGGTATGCTTTTGCCTCTATTTGGATGCCTTGTTGTTCCTTGCGTTTCACCTGTATGTCGTGAATATAGCCTTCGAACGGATATTGCAGCCCCTTTTGCCTACTTCTATCGGACACTTTATTTGCTGCTTTATAAAAGTTTGATAAAATTTCAGCAGGAAGAGCTGTCACAGCATAAGCCATGTTTATACCAGAGCCCAGATGAAGTTTGTTTGTCGGACGTAGCAACAGTAACTAAGGGGGGGCGGGGCTTAGCCAAAGGCGAATTCGCAATTTCAATTTGTGTAATTTGAAGGGTAATGGAAAAGCGGCTCTCTCTGAAGAGGTATTTGAGATGGATTTAGTGTCTTTTGAGCTGATGATTTCAGACCTGGGTCAGTCTTGCACACTTACTTCCTGTCGTCGCGTACACACACTCTCTCAAGAGGCCTAGGCTAGACCGCAGGTGTGTGTATTGGCGGGACAGGCCCTAACTTTACTTCTCCTGGTCAATATATGTGTGACATTCCCAGATGTGTGGAAAGAAACACTTTGGAACAATAGGCCTCACTTTTATCTTGAAGCTCTGTGTATCCAGTGCAGTTCATTGATAAGATACTGCTGGAATTTCTGTACGTGTTTGAATGTCTGTCGTCAAAGAGAAATGGCAGATGTAGAGATTGTTGAACTACCAGTAGTAGAAAGCTTTGCTTTTCGGCAGTCTTGTATCTTATCATGCCAGGCATTATACTGTAGGGTTTTAAAATATTTCCTCTTGGTAGTGTGTGCTAGATGAACATATTTGCTCAAGAAAGATCACATAGTTTCTTTCGTTTTTACATTTTTGGTCCCATTTGCTATCAGGCTAACTAATGCAGCAGATTTTGTCATATTCAAAGAAAGTTGCTTTGTTTGAGAGCTTTTCTCTTAGTGCATTATAATGTATCAATCCAGCTTGTCTTTTAGTTCAATTGCAATATGCCTAAAAAAATCCCTAAAAGAATTTTCCTGTGTAATTTATGAAATGAGACGGGTTCCTTACACTTGTCTCACACTGCATAACTATGTCTCTGAAGGAGTGAAAATACATAGACTGAATGTCAATGTTTTGTGGATCATTGAGGGTAATATTTAGGGTTTATTAGTATCTATTATTAGACTCCGCTAGTGTTGTCAAAAAATTTATATTTCGATATGTATCCATACTGAAATATCTGAAACGGTTCCAATACTCATTTTCATCAGTATAGAAACACTGATACCAGCTCTGCGTTCTCACTCTTTCTTCTCTCTGACGGTGAACTGACACACACCCTCCTCCTGACACTCTTTTCTCCAGTTGAATAGTGCCTGTATTGCACATAATTTTAGCCATTATCGCAGGTTTCGCGCTCACAACAAAAGCGCATGCACTACTAATTTATATAAGCACATAAAGCCGCCTCTCAAACAGCTCGCGACGACTAAATTGACTTCTATTCATGGCTTATTGCACTTAAACTGTCGAATACACACACAATGATGTCAAAATGCCCGTCTTGCCAAGTATTCAGGTTAATACAGTCAGTTTTGGGACGTAAATAGTTGAGGAAAAGCATGTTGTGTATCAGTATATTGGATCCGTGCTTCAGCTCTTAAAGTGACAGCAGCCTCATTAACCTGCGTCTGTAACTTTAATTGTACGCATTAATCCGTATTTAATTTTTACAGTGAAGATTATCCAGTGTTATTTTACATTTTGACTGCTTTCCTTTCTGTAAAATTTCTTACTTTACTGTTAGTCCCACCTGAAAAATTATGGTCATGTTTATTTCATTTGTCTCTTTCCATTGTATTTATTTGTGCTATCGTTTGCAATTTGTTCTTATTTTATTACTGACTGTTTACTTGTCTGTAGTTAAACGATTAAAATTAAATCTCCATGTGCTAAATGTAAGTTATTGCAACAAAATTACCCAAATTATCAACAAATTATGAGATGACAAGAAATGATCTCTATGGCAGTTTTCCCCCATGGAATCGAAAATGGTATTCCGGTAAAACAATTTTTACTTCAGCTGATTCAGATAACGTCTTTCTGTTTGTCTCTGTTTCCGTCCTCTTGTCAGGTCTGTCTGGAGTGGTCACATTTCTTGTCTGCTTTGCTGTAGTGTTCAGTGGCTGTTTTGAGAGTTTGAGGGGCTGTTTGTCAGAAGGGTCCCTCCTCTGATCAGCCACTCATGCTTCTGCACACGAGCAGTGTGTGTTTAGTGTGAGTCTCGCCGCAGGCACACCGCTCTAGAGATCACAGCTGTGCTCAATCCTGGAGGAAGGAACGTGTGCTTTAGTTAGTGCTGTTTTCTAAGTAATCTTCACAAGTAATCTAACATTTTCAAAGCAATCTTTCTAGTAATCTTCACAAATACTATTGATCACAGACAGGAGAGGTGTGCGGTTATTTTTCTGAGCTAGAAGGCCCTCGAGTTAAGAAAACCCTTAGTGATGATATCCTCACAACTTTAACTAAGAGGTTTCTTAACTTAAAGTCCCCGTGAACCGGAAGTTGCAAACTACTTTTCTCCAGTGTTGTGACGTATTTCCGAGAGAAACGGAATACTAAATGAGGCAAAATAGTGGGCGTGGCTTTTTTTCCCCAACTAGCACCTGATTGGATCTAGAAAAGTAGGTGTTGTCATTCAGCCTGTCTACTGTCAGTTGGAGGGGCGTGATTACGGATGTTAAGCAGACGCCCAAACCGTCAAACCCACGTCATCAGGGAAGGTCCTCCAATGCAGAGGGGAGGGGAAATTTCAGATTTTGATTAAAGATTACGAAGCCAAAAATTTTTTTTGTGTGGATTGACTTGACCACAAAACGATCAATTTATGCAAACAAAGTAAGTATGGTCAATTTGAACCTCGGGTGTAATAACACATTGGTACAGACTAAATCGTTCCCTGAGATTTGTTTTCATGATAATCGAATGTAAAGAGTTTTATCTCTAAAAACAGTTTAGCTTATAACGCTAGTATATTGGGCATCGAGTAAGCAAAAAGAGATCGCTAGTTAATACCACTAACAAGGCTCAAATTAGCCCCACACTAACACGGCAGCATAATGAGGGTCCTTACATGCAAACCGAAGCATTGAGAACTTTGTAAGTGTCCAGACAGTTTAATAAGAAGATACTTTACACAGACAGTACAGTTAGCGCATACAGACAGCAGCCATCTTGGAAAACAGTCTCGACCAATCGAACCACGAGGGTGAGCGAACAGTACGTGTAGATATTGAAGATAAGATAAATTATATTTATTTTTTTATTTTCTCTGTTGCGTTCAGTGCTTCTCTTATGCGCTCAGTGCTTTCTTCCGGAAACAACGGACCATATGAGATTCCAAGTCACAGTTCAGCTCACGTATCACCGTGTTCGTGGTTTGACTGATCGAGACTGTTTTCCAAGATGGCTGCTGTCTGTATGCGCTAACTGTACTGTCTGTGTAAAGTATCTTCTTATTAAACTGTCTATACACTTACAAAGTTCTCAATGCTTCGGTTTGCATGTAAGGACACTCATTATGCTGCCGTGTTAGTGTGGGGCTAATTTGAGCCTTGTTAATGGTATTAACTAGCGATCTCTTTTTGCTTACACTATGCCCAATATACTAGCGTTTCAAGCTAAACTGTTTTTAGAGATATAACTCTTTACATTCGATTATCATGAAAACAAATCTCAGGGAACGATTTAGTCTGTACCAATGTGTTATTACACCCGAGGTTCATTTTGCACCGGAGTTCTCCTTTAAGTAGAAAGTGACTTGGGGAGGGGGATATTTCAAACCATAGTGTACTGGAAGTGCGCGCACATAAAGCCGCCTCTCAAACAGATCACGAGTGCCAAATTTAGTTTTTTTGTGCTTAACTGGCCAAATACACTAGCCTGGTTAAAACCAGAGCATTCTCAGTTGTAACTGAGTTATGGTCTGGCAAAGCGTCATAGAGAAATCATTTCCAGAGGGGCGTCACCACCGGATGTCGCGGATAGACCTAAACCCAATCAGAGCGATGAAGGAGATGACGTATGCAGAGCGGCGGAGACACATCTCCGAGTGTTGTTCTTTGCTCGGTTTTTAACAAAAAGGAAACGTTCAAATGGCTTAAAACAGACGCGATAGCTGATTGGAACGAGTGATGTTCGACGGCGGCATCCATCTTTGTAATGTAGGCTACAAAATCTGCTTCAAAATCCCAGCGCTGTCGTCATCGTGTAAAGCCCGCCCCAACGCTTCTGATTGGTGCCTCGATTTCGACGGACTGGAAATGGGCTTGAATGAGCTCTTTGCCAGACTAACTTTCAGAGCAAATCTAAATTTGACGGAAGTTGTCTGGGTTTTCCAAGGCTACAAATACACACCAAATGATGTCTAACTCCCCGTCTTGGCGACTATGCACCTAAGCACAGTGGTTATCTCTATGTCTTAAGCGAGTTGGGAAAGCAGATACATGTGTATCAGTATATTGGATTTGTGCATTCACTCTTAAAGTGACAGCAGCCTAATAAACCTGCTGTCGCGTCTGTGTCATTAATGTTAATCAAACAACAAAAGACAGAGAAAATCACTCTCTGCTTTTGACTGAATAACTTTTGTAACTTTAATTGTAAGCATTCATCTGTATTTCATTTATACAATTAAGACTATACGGTGTTATTTTACATTTGATGACTTTGTTCAGTCTCTGTAGTATTTCTTACCTGATACTGTTAGACCCACCTGAGAAACTTAAAGCACTGTTGTTTATTTCATTTGTCTCTTTATTCTATTTTATTTACTTGTGCTATCATTTGTAACTTGTTTATTTTTGTTATTTTATTACTAACTGTTTACTTATTTGTAAATTCATTTCGAAGCCTCCTTGTGCTGTATGTAAGCAACAAAATCACCCCATTGTAAAAACACAAATACATTGAGTTAGAAAACATTTAGGAGACATCATTTAATAAAGAAAATCATGACCATATTTTGCTAAACATTTTGTTAAACTACAATTTTACACTCAACATTAACAATTTATCATTATTTAGAAATATTAAAATAAATGACCATACAAACATGAAAAAAATGCAGATATATTCGTCACATAATATTTAAAAAAAAACTCAGAAGTTTATGGCTAATAAACTAATTCATTTAAACTTGCCAAACAGCAGATTTTTTTGTTTAGTGGACTTAAAATAGTGCTGACTCAAATAGATAAAGACAGCAGGAAATATATTTTAACTTCTGTTGACTCTTGTTTAAAGTGTTTCCTATCCGAAGCTCTCTCCACTCTTAGCAGAAGTGAATGCTGTGACCTTCAGGACTTTCATAGTAACGCTATCATTCATATCGTTCATGAGCTCTCTCGTTATCATACTACAAAGACAGAAGTGGTTCATCTCTGCACGTCACTGTAATTGAATATTATATTTGCAGACGTGCAAGACAAAGGTTGCATGTCATTGAATATACTTTGTGACATTGTTAAACAGCATGTAAACTCGTGGCCTGTGTTGTTTTCAGGCAGGAGATCATGAAGTGGAATGGCTGGGGTTACAGTGACTCCAGGTTCCTGTTTAATAAAAAGGGCCAAGCAGAGTTCACAGGCAAACGGTGAGTACGATGCACCAAACAAATACCCATTAGACTCAGATATTTTCTTCATCTGTTCTGGGGACAATATGCAGAATTGTTCAGAGTGGATATCAACATGATATAGATGTGGTAAGCAGAGCTGAGTGCACTACAATCCCACAAATAGACCGTTCTGTCATCCTTTACTCACCTTGATGTCTGTATGACTTTCTTTTTGCTGAGGAATACAGGAGAATATAGTCAGTAAGTTAATTGTTAATGTATTTAATTTTGTTAATTCAGTTTAAAGTTTGATGAGATTGATACGGTAAAACCAACCCCATCGTTCCTGTTTGTGTCTCTGCATATCAAGTGTATTTTGTTTCCAACAAGCGCTGCAAGCGGTCAACCAATCACAACAGACTGGGCCATCTGACCAATCAGAGCAGAGTAGACCAATCACAACAGACTGGGTCATCTGACCAATCAGAGCAGAGTAGACCAATCACAACAGACTGGGTCATCTGACCAATCAGAGCAGAGTAGACCAATCACAACAGACTGGGCCATCTGACCAATCAGAGCAGAGTAGACCAATCACAACAGACTGGGCCATCTGACCAATCAGAGCAGAGTAGACCAATCACAACAGACTGGGTCATCTGACCAATCAGAGCAGAGTAGACCAATCACAACAGACTGGGTCGTCTGACCAATCAGAGCAGAGTAGACCAATCACAGCAGACTGGGCCATCTGACCAATCAGAGCAGAGTAGACCAATCACAACAGACTGGGCCATCTGACCAATCAGAGCAGAGTAGACCAATCACAACAGACTGGGCCATCTGACCAATCAGAGCAGAGTAGACCAATCACAACAGACTGGGCCATCTGACCAATCAGAGCAGAGTAGACCAATCACAACAGACTGGGTCATCTGACCAATCAGAGCAGAGTGGACCAATCACAACAGACTGGGCCATCTGACCAATCAGAGCAGAGTAGACCAATCACAACAGACTGGGCCATCTGACCAATCAGAGCAGAGTAGACCAATCACAACAGACTGGGTCGTCTGACCAATCAGAGCAGAGTAGACCAATCACAACAGACTGGGCCATCTGACCAAGCAGAGCAGAGTAGACCAATCACAACAGACTGGGTCGTCTGACCAATCAGAGCAGAGTAGACCAATCACAACAGACTGGGCCATCTGACCAATCAGAGCAGAGTAGACCAATCACAACAGACTGGGTCATCTGACCAATCAGAGCAGAGTAGACTCTCAGAAAGGAGGGGTTTAGAGAGACTGAATCCTTTGTTGAACCATTTCAGACACTGGATGGATATTATGAGAAAATTACATATTTTTTGGGATGCATGTAAACCTATTGTAGAAGACTCCAAAACAAAATTAGGAACCTTTAATGTAGCATAATGGGTCACTTTAAACTATTATTTTCTGTATTGTTACACGTGCACGTGATTTGTCTAGCTATGTGATGTGGATTTTGTGCATTGTTGTGTTTTGAAACGTGTCATTGGGTCTCATTCATGAAACATTCGTAAATATGCAAGTGATTTGTACGTAAAGAGACCTTCCCGAAAACTCATCTCCTGATTCACAAATACTTCGTAAACGTCAGATGTGATAGTGAAGTGTGTGTTTGTGTTAATGAATTCCAATCAGTCGTAAATGGGACGCGCGTGCACGCTCATTCTCAATTACCATAAATCCCGCCCATTAAATCCGACTGACAACTATATATGGGCATCATATTATGACATGAATGCGAATGAAAAAAAAATTTCTCAGATGCAGAAATTGAAGTTTTATTATCAGAAGTTCATTCAAAACGCCACATTTATTTTCAAGCGTACATAGTGGCGTATCGGGTCCTAAAAAAAAGCAAGCTTGGCAGCATTACAGATGCAGTTACTGAAGTTTCAGAAGTGAGAAGAAAATGGTTCGACATTAAGCTTGAGAGCAAAAAACGAATTAGTTCACTTCGGAAAAATAGTATTCAAACTGGAGAAGGACCACCATCGCAGATGCTTTTACTGGCTCTCATAATAAGAAAAACCGTATGTAATTACTATATATAATATTTTTTCAAAATGCTGTGCAAATATGTACCCGATTAAGGTGAATTAAAATGCAGCCTTATTAATGAGCAAAACGTTCGGGTGTTAAGCGCACTATTTGAGCGTGGCTGGGAGCAGGTGGAGATTTCTTGCGTACCAACTAACATTTGGAAAATACGAACATTTTAATGAATCCGAAAATTTACGCCAGAACCGCTTTACACACGATTTACACAAAAATTCGTTCTGCTCGTGTTTCATGAATGAGACCCATTGTGTTTTCCAAGCATTGCTATAGTGCACTCGAGTTCCACGCAGTGTTGTGGCTTTCATGAGACGGGTCTGGACAGAGATGTTTAATGTTTACCACAGTCTCAAGGACCTACACACACACACACACATGCACACACACAGACACCACACACTGTGTAATCGTACAGACAGAGCGGCGCTGCTTCAACACACACACACACACACACACACACAGATGATGTGCTCTCACTGCCATATGCTTCCATCACACAGAAATATCATTCAAAGAACTTGTCTATAGATTGAAACGGTTATCCACATCTAATAGCACATGCAGAGAAAATCTTCAGAATGATTTCCAGAAGCAGTTTTTCATCATTACTCCAGTCAGTCACACGATCCTTCAGAAATCACTCTAATATGAGGATCTGGTGATCAATTATTATTGGTACTTAGTGGTATTGGTAACACACATTGTGTAGGAGCTTCGGCTGTTCAGTTTTGTGCTAGTCGAGTGTGATGAGCTCATGCCATCTAGTGGCTGCAACACTGAACACAAGAGCATATCTGACAGAAGAAGCTTAGAGACCACCGTTTAAAAGATTGATTGATTTCCATAGTTTTGAGTAAATAATTGTGTACAATTTAATTACGAAGAAAAAATATTAAAGGAAAACATTCAATAGATTAGATTTTTATTAAAGTGTAAAAATTCCTATAATAACAGTAAAGTTGACATGAACGTCATTATTTACCCACACATTACATGTTTTGTATAGACTTGCATGGGAAATACAGATTTAGAGCAGTGTGTGTGTGTATTTCAGGAAGCGGTACAGGGATGGAAATTAGCACCCGCCACCAGCCAAATGCGGGTGATTTTGTGTTGTGGCGGGTAAACTCGCTTCACCTACCGGCCACCGTGGCGGGTAAATAAAAATAGCATACTGTTTCACCCGGACGGCGGACACTTTTAGAGGAGGCACACCTTCAAACAAAAATGTGGCGTTACATCGCAGGCGTAGAGGTCTGCAGAGAAAACATCATGGTGCGTTCACACCAGACGAGAATAGAGCGTCTGGCGCGAGTGATTTCAATGTTAAGTCAATGCAAAGACGCGTTACGTGCGTAAAAAATTCCTGCGGCGCGAATGAGGTGTATATGGCGTTCCGATAGGCTCAAATATGTAACTTTGTAGCACGCACTCGTCTCAATGAACGTGACGTCTGCGTCTGCCGAACGTGACGTCTGCGTCTGCAGAACGTCTCGTCTGCGTCTGCCACATCACTCGTTCGTGTGCCGAACGTGACGTCTGCGTCTGCCGAACGTCTCGTCTGCGTCTGCCACATCACTCGTTCGTGTGCCGAACGTGACGTCTGCGTCTGCCGAACGTCTCGTCTGCGTCTGCCACATCACTCGTTCGTGTGCCGAACGTGACGTCTGCGTCTGCCGAACGTCTCGTCTGCGTCTGCCACATCACTCGTTCGTGTGCCGAACGTGACGTCTGCGTCTGCCGAACGTCTCGTCTGCGTCTGCCACATCACTCGTTCGTGTGCAGAACGTCACGTCTGCGTCAAGGGGGTTTCCATGGCTGCGTTTCCCAAAAGCATTGTAAGCCTAAGTTGATCGTAAAAACGATCGCGACTGATCTTAATATTATGGTCTGTTTCCCAAAAGCATCGTAACTTAAGTAGCACTTGAAAATCTTCGTAGAACTACGAGTGCTCTGGAGTAATCGTAAATCCCCAAGTTCATCGTAAGAAGACAGAGTTATGAGATCACCTGTAGGACAACCGGCAGATTACACTTTTATCTAGATTTAACAGACTACACTACGTGAGTATAATATACTATAATAAATATGTTTTGATTGTACTTTATTGTACACTTTGTTGTACTCGTGTTTTGTTTAAATTAATATAGGAAATAATTAAAAAGAGAAGAAAAATAGAAATACACATCTAAATTAAACGAATGAACAAAAAAATCATAAAATAAGAAATCTGGGAAATATGCTTTAAAGACTGGGCAAAATAGGGATGAATTCAAAAAATTCTGTCAACGACTTGCTGACGTGCACGAAAACCAGCCATGTATTGGGCATTTCTTGCGGACCTCCTTCCCTGATCTTTGAACACGGTTGCAGTTAGTTTGCAATGTCCTCCCAGATGTTTTGTTTTTCCTTATTTGTATCCTTTAAATCTGTTAAAAATAAAACCCCTCTATATATCTTATCTAAAAGGACATTAATTTGATCTTTTTGAAAGGTATCTTCTCTTGTTTTTTTGTTTTTGTTCAGCCATTTTGTCAGCCTGTAGGCCCTATTGGTGCTTTATATAGACTTGTCTTGATTTAATCCACAACAAATGACGGTTATTAGGTTAAACGTTCAGAATACGATTCCATATAAGGTTATATTTCAGCACTTCGCGAATGGACAGCGATGCTTAAGTAGCACGTAGAACGCGTTCTCGCGCTTTCATGTTAAGTGCATTTTTGGGAAACGCGCGTGGAATTGCGGCGAGCGTTCGTAACCTTGCACGTAGAGAGCGCTCTTAAGAGCTAAGATACATCGTTATCGGGAAACCCGGCCCAGCACATTCCACACACTTATTCGTTCTTTATTATTTTCCCCCACCGATCTTCAATTCTAGCAATGAAGTGCACATTACCTTGCTTATACATAGCTTTTTATAATATAGTTAGTAGGCTAAATATTAATTTACACAAATTATCATGTTAAAATTTGTGTTTGCCATTTTTTCTTGTCAACATGTCCACATAGCCTATAGCCTACTTAATCATAAAAACATTAACCATAAAAACTAAAAAGCATGTAGGCCTATGTACTATTCACCACTAGGAGTCTCGTGACCAACACAAAATAACTTAGCCTAGTTGTAAACATTTGGGCTGATTTAACTAACAAAATAAAATGTGTTATTTGTAATGTTTAATTTTAAAGTTGTAATATTTGGTTTTTAGAGTTTCACCGAAGTTTGATTGACGCCTACTGCAGCAAGATTTCTGCGTGCGCTTGCCCATTAATTAATATAAGAAAAATCTTTAGTCTATGGCTACTCTAATCAATACATTTATTTTACATTATTTACTTATTTATTGGATATTAGTAATTAGTATCCAGTTATTTAGATTACATTAGTTGAGTTAACATGCAGCTAATTAGTAAATGAACGAATAAAATAATAAAATAAAGATTACATTAAGATGCTATGCTAACCACATATTTCTAGCATTGCTTGTTCCTACACGAAAAGGATTGTATTGTATCTTCTGTTATAAAGATGATTGACATTTCGTTAATTAAAAATAATAAGCACAAAATATATAGTAAAAATATTAAATGTAATGTTCTTTATGCCTTTTGACTAGGCTACTTTTTGTATTTTGTATAATTATATCTCTATGTAATGAAGATAGCCTATTAACAAAAAAATATTATTAATATTTTTATTATATATATAGGCTAATATAAAACTTTTGTATTCAATTATAGGCTATGGAACATTTGGAATAAAAATACGCTGAAAACCCAAACAATAGCATGTGACAAACGAAACACGTCTTGTTTATTATGCTGCTGCTACAAAAACTGAATAGGCTAAATAAATAAATAAATAAACAAACAAACGACGTCCAATAGGACATAGCCTAAACTGTTTTGTGTTCATAGCCTTGAGTTTGCAGATTGTAGTAGCCTATTATTTAGGATATCCGACATTATGTTTTTGTAACCATTTTAGTAGCCTATAGCCTAATAGTTTTATATAGGCCTATTTATAAAAAATATTATTTTTTAATTCTATTCTTCTATTTAAAGGATCTACAGAAACAGTGGTTGTGCGATCGAGTTGTCTGTTTTCTAGTTTACCAAAGTGCTGGCCTTTTAAAATTATATATATAAAAAAAATCCTATATATAAATCACAGACGCAGACGTGACGTTATAAGACAGACGCAAGTGTCAGGTTCATTGAGACGAGTGCATGTTGCAAAGTCATATTAAAGAACCGATCGCAACCGCTGGCACACTGCACTGAGCTGTGCTGAGTAGAGTGTTAAACCCGTGTTAGAGAAAAAAACAATTTATAACTTCACTGCTACACGTGAATGACACGTAAACGTCTGACAATACACTTCACTGCCACACGTGATTTACGTGACGTCTGCGTGACGTCTGCGTCACGTCTGCGTCTTAAATTGAATGGAATAAATAGCAGAATAAAAAAAAATTAAGACGTTGAGTGAGACGTTCATTGTAACGAGTGCATGTTGCAAAGTTATATTAAAGAGCCGATCGGAACGCCATAGGTGTAGAGCGCACCGTGGTAGATGCGAATACGCCTCATTCGCGCGGCAAGTTCGAGCGTCTGACGCGTTCCGCGCGCATGATTTTATTGAGTGCTTTTGTGCATTCACGCGTTTGACGCGAATTCGCGTCTGCCGCCCGAGTTGAAAAATCTGAACTTTAGCGTCAATTCGCGCCACGTTAACCAATCAGGAGCCTAGCTGCTGTCACGTGGTGAAGTATCTGGATGCTTCAATAAATTATTTTGTACTAAATGCCTGATGTGGTTCTAATGCACAACAAAGCAAATATTTTATCACATAAAACTTGATTTCAATATATGAGACATACTCATTTTGTATTGAATGCTATTTATTCCATTTCATATCTAGATTATATTAAATATTATTCTAATGTAAAGGCAACCAACATACTATAGCTCATAAATCCGTGTCTGCAGAGTGTTGTGTGAGAGAGAAAAAAATCACAGGACAGGTTAATTACTTTTGGAGGCTGGCTCAAATTATCATCAAAACAAAAATAAATGACAGATTAGGTGGATGAGGCCGAGGGTGAGAGAAAGAGAAAATGTCAGTATTTCATTGAGACTTGAGATTAAATGAACTGCTTAAGTATTCTTGTAGTATTAATTTTCACATGCAGTTACACATTGTCGGTTAAAAACAAGAAAGTGGCTGGTAAAAACATTGAGTGGCTGGTAGATTTTGAAATCCACCAGCCACAGTGGCCGGTGGACAAAAAAGTTAATTTCCATCCCTGAAGCGGTACAGTGTCTGTGTGCAGTAGACTGACTCCTGGAAGTGTGTGTGTGTGTGTTGGTTTCAGGAAGCGGTACAGTGTCTGTGTGCAGTAGACTGACTCCTGGAAGTGTGTGTGTGTGTGTTGGTTTCAGGAAGCGGTACAGTGTCTGTGTGCAGTAGACTGACTCCTGGAAGTGTGTGTGTGTGTGTTGGTTTCAGGAAGCGGTACAGTGTCTGTGTGCAGTAGACTGACTCCTGGAAGTGTGTGTGTGTGTGTTGGTTTCAGGAAGCGGTACAGTGTCTGTGTGCAGTAGACTGACTCCTGGAAGTGTGTGTGTGTGTGTTGGTTTCAGGAAGCGGTACAGTGTCTGTGTGCAGTAGACTGACTCCTGGAAGTGTGTGTGTGTGTGTGTTGGTTTCAGGTACCGTTTGAGTGGGCTGATCTTGCCGAGTCTGAAGGACTGGTTCGAGGGCACGTTTGGAGCCAGTTTACTGCATAAATCTCCTGCCACAGTAAGTCGAGTGTGTGTCAGACAGCTGTGTGTCAGACTGTGATTGTGTGTGTAATATGATGTGTGTGTGTGTTCCTCTAGCCCACTCTGAATTTAAGCGCAGTCGCTCCTCCTAAGCTGAGCGAGCCCTTCATGGAGGATCTGAAAGCGGCGAGTGTGTCCGCGTCACATGACCCGGAGGACCGGGTTTTCCGAGCGCATGGTAAAGAACTTTGTGTTCGGCAGAGAGAAGTTTTATCAATTTTCCAAGCACGCATATGAATTTTGTCATGTATTCCCTCATATTTCACCATGGGAAATTTGTTTCATACAGAAATTCAACTTATTTTAATATACATTTCTTATTGAAATGTGATGATGCTAAAAATTATTATGGTCCTAAAAAAGGTTTTATTTATGCAAGCTAGAATTATTTTATGATTTCAGTTTTGGTTTTCTTTTGATTTAGTGGTGAAATAAATTCATTCTTTCTTTCTTTATCACAAAATCTGAGTATTGTGGTAGAATTGCTGAAGCTAAAATAAATAAATATAAATGTGAAGGATATGTTTTTTTTTCTTTTAATTGAATCAAAACACTATAATATTTTATCATTTAATATATAAATCATTGTACAGAAGTCTAAAGCTATATTTATTTGATCAAAAATACAGTTGAAATACTATAACCATAAAGTAACTGTTTAAATGATATGTTTTCTAAAGTAACTAATATGATGATTTGATGCTCAAGAAACATTTCTGATTATTATCAATGTTGAAAACAGTCGTGCTGCTTCATATTTGTGTGGAAAAAAACACAATTTGTTTGTTTTTAGCAACATATAAATAAATGTTACTGTAAGTTTTGATCACTTTAATAAATCCTTGCTCAATAAAAGTAGGAATTTCTTAAAATAATCATACTTGCTTTATTGAGAGGTTAGAGCATTAGCTATATAAAGTCATGTGTTCATATCACACACAAGATTCAGATTGAGTTTATTTAGGTTCAGTTACTGGATGTTTGTATTGGGTGTACAGTAGCACATATGAAAGCGCTATATTAATGATGTGTGTGTGTTTGTGGCGTCTCTCTCTTCCTCAGGTCACTGCCTGCATGAGATCTTCGCCCTGCGCGAGGGGAGGATCGGACGCGTGCCCGACATGGTGGTTTGGCCCAGTGAGTGACAGCCTCAGTTTGCTCATTAATATTCATGAGAAGCTGCTTTCATTAGAGGGACAGGGGGGCGTTCTCCATCCACTGAGACTCCGGCTGCTCTCTGATTGGTGGATTCCTGACAGCACCCATTCAGCACGTCTGATTAACGGCCGAGCTTTGATTAGGAGAAAGCCCAAGCGGCCAGCAAATCACGTCCTCCCTCTCGGAGAGTTCACCCGTCCCATCATCCCGCTGTCCCGTCACCCGCGCTGTCTCCTTCAGAAGATCCTCCTTTTCATAATCTTGAGGAAAAGTCACTTTCTCGGCCTCTGAAATGAGCCGTGTTCCCCGTCCAATCAGATCCCATGGGATATAATCACATCCGGTTTACATCACAGTAACTGAAGTCTAAACTATAGGATCTTGAGACATTATTATTGTTATGCGATTAATCGCATCCAAAATAAAAGTTTGTGTTTACATAATATATGTGTGTGTGTGTGTGTACTGGGTATAATTATTTTGTGTATATAAATACACAGACATGCATGCATATATTTATGAAATATTTGCATGTGTATATACTGTATATATATTTATATATAATTTATATTACATATAAATATTAGTACTTTATATGTGTATATAAATATATATATATATATGTATATATATGTATATATATATATATGTATATGTATATATATGTATATGTATATGTATATATATAAATCATAAATCTATACATGCGTGTGTGTATTTATATACACAAAATAATTATACCCAGTACACACACACACACACACACATATTATGTAAACACAAACTTTTATTTTGGATGCGATTAATCGTTTCACAGCACTAATATAAAGACATTTAGAATATTACAAAAGATTTATATTTAACTTTCTTTTGAACTTTTTATTCATCAAATAATCCTGAAATTAATTTCTTAATTTCTGACTAAATGAAGCAGGCTTGGTGAGCAGAAGAGACTTCTTTAAAAAACATTTTTATTTTTTAGTCTCCCCGACACCAAACCTTTGAGCAGTGCTTTGCATGCAAGGCTTGTGTGTTATGACTGATATGGAGGTGTGTGTGTGTGTGTGTGTGTTTGGTTCTGTCAGGCTGTCACAGTGATGTGGAGAAGATCGTGGATCTGGCCTGTAAACACGACGTCTGCTTGATACCCTACGGAGGCGAGTACCTTCACAAGTTATGCATAATTACACGCAATTAACCATAACCCAGTTATATTAACTTAATAGTATAAATGTATAATTATAGTTTGACAAAGACACCTTAAAAGAAAAGTGTAAAGCAAGTGTATTTTGGTTTTCAAATAATTGTTCTTTTGAACTTTCTATTTGTCAAATAATTCTGGAAAACATGTTTTGTGGAAATTATTCTTCCACACAAATCTGGAGCAGCAATATTAATGTTTTCAACACTGATAATAATCCTAAATGTTTCTTGAGCATCATATCATATTTCTGTGGGATCATGTGACACTGAAGACTGGAGTAATGATGCTGAACATTCAGCTTTGATCACAGGAATAAATTACACTTCACTATATATTCACATAGAAAACGGTGATTTTATATTGTAATAATATTTCACTATTTTACTGTGTTCTTGATCATATAAATGCAAATCCTCAGTGGAAAAAACCCCGTTTGAATAGAAGTGTAGTTCATGTAATAATTTCTAACCAAGTATTCAGAACATGAACCTAAATCAATTACATACTTATTTTTTTAATTATTCCTTCAATTGTTCTTAGTTGTCTAAAAGTGATGTGCAATATATGTGACAGACAATTAGTGATTAACAGGATACAATTTTTACAAAATATAGTTGCATCTAATTTACTTATTTATTCCGATTTTATTTCAATCCTTGTGGTTTTCTTATTTAAACATTTTATATCTGCACATATATTTCTAATCGTAAAATGTTGTTAAATTGCGTGTGTAGTTTTTAGATTTCGGAGGAGAACAGAGACTATTAAGAGAATATTAAACCTCTCTCTCTCTCTCTCTCTCTCTCTCTCTCTCTCTCTCTCTCTCTCTCTCTCTCTCTCTCTCTCTCTCTCTCTCTCTCTCTCTCTCTCTCTCTCTCTCTCTCTCTCTCTCTCTCTCTCTCTCTCTCTCTCTCTCTTCTCTCTTCTCTCTCTCTCTCTCTCTCTCTTCTCTCTCTCTCTCTCTCTCTCTCTCTCTCTCTCTCTCTCTCTCTCTCTCTCTCTCTCTCTCTCTCTCTCTCTCTTCTCTCTCTCTCTCCCCCTCCCTCTCTGTCTTTTTCTTTCTCTGACACACACACACACACACA
Source organism: Rhinichthys klamathensis goyatoka (assembly GCF_029890125.1). NCBI lineage: Eukaryota > Metazoa > Chordata > Actinopteri > Cypriniformes > Leuciscidae > Rhinichthys > Rhinichthys klamathensis. The sequence continues at coordinate 244 of NW_026607243.1, read as the reverse complement.
CGCTCTCTCCCCCTCCTCTCTGTCTTTTTCTTTCTCTGACACACACACACACACACACGCTCTCTCTTTCACTCACTCACACTCTCTCTCTCTCTCACACACTCCCTCTCACACACTCTCTCTCTCTCCCTCTCACACACACACTCCCTCTCTCTCTCTCTCCCTCCCTCTCTCTCTCCGTCCCACTCTGTCTCTCTCTCTCTCTCTCTCTCTCTCCCTCCCTCCCTCCCTCCCTCTCTCCCTC
>NW_026607242.1:390000-400407 GCF_029890125.1 Rhinichthys klamathensis goyatoka | reverse complement strand
CTCTCCCCCCCCTCTCTCTCTCTCTCTCTCTCTCCCTCTCTTTCTCCCCCCCCCCCCCCTCTCTCTCTCTCTCTCAGGGTTTGGATATGTGTGTATTAACTCCACTTTGCGCAGTCGAGCCTCAGAGGGCACAGCCAAATAAAGACATCCATTAACAGCCAGCTTTGCTAATCTTATTCTTTCTAATATGATGTATTATTGTAATTCCATCGCACCTCTCCGGGGAGTTTCTGTTCAGAAACGCTCTTTATTCTCCTTCTGCAAACTCAGGGAATGCTGAACATCGGCACAGCACTGATAAGGATACACAGAGGGAGTGTGTGCATGTAATGCAATAAAGAGACTTTCTTTCGTCTTCATCTTTAACTCAGATTTATTCATAAATAAACAAAAAGAGCTGCAATTAAGGCCTGTTAACACTAAGAACAATATAACCATATCAGCGTTCAAAGCAGCGCTCGATATCCTTCTGTTTATTATGCATTTGCATAATTAAAATGACAAAAATATGCTCAATTTCACAAACGTTAACATTCTTCTATTACTAGCATTCTATTACTATCAATGATATATGACTTTTTAATTAAATTGAAATCATTTCTTTGCAGAGAAAACCAAACAAATCCCATTTTCCAATTAAACTCTGTGAATTTTAGTGCAAAACCTCCAGAATTATTTGAACTGAAACACAGGAACACCGAAACACCAAAACATCGAAACACCGAAACACCAGAACACCGGAACACCGAAACACCGAAACAGCGGAACACCGAAACACAGAAACACAGAACCACCGAAACACCAGAAACACAGAAACACCGAAACACCAGAACACCGGAACACCGAAACGGCGAAACACCGAAACAGCGGAACACCGAAACACCGAAACACAGAACCACAGAAACACAGAACCACGGAAACACAGAACCACTGGAACACCGAAACACCGAAACACCAGAACACAGAAACACAGAACCACCGAAACACAGAACCACCGGAACACCGAAACACAGAACCAACGGAACACCAAAACACCGGAACACCGAAACACAGAATCACCGGAACACCAAAACATCGAAACACCGAAACACCGAAACACAGAACCACCGGAACACCGAAACACAGAAACACAGGAACACCGGAACACCGGAACACCGGAACACCAAAACACCGAACACCAGAACACCGAAACACCGAAACACCGGAACACCGAAACACCGAACACTGGAACACCGGAACACCGAAAACACAGAAACACCGGAACACCGGAACACCGAAACACCGAACACTGGAACACCGGAACACCGAAACACAGAAACACCGAAACACCGAAACACCGAACACTGGAACACCGGAACACCGAAACACCGGAACACCGGAACACCGAAACACCGAACACTGGAACACCGGAACACCGAAACACAGAAACACCGAAACACCGAAACACCGAACACTGGAACACCGGAACACCGAAACACCGGAACACCGGAACACCGAAACACCGGAACACCGGAACACCGGAACATCAAAACACCGGAACACCAAAACACCGGAACACCGGAACACAGAAACACACCGAAACACCAGAACACTGGAACACCGGAACACCGGAAAACCAAAACACCGGAACACTGAACACTGGAACACCGAAACACCAAACACCGGAACACCGGAACACCGAAACACCGAAACGCAAAAACGCAGAACCACCGGAACACCGGAACACCGAAACACAGGAACACCGGAACACCAAAACACCGAACACCGAAACACAGAAACACCGAACACCGGAACACACCGAAACACCGGAACACCGGAACACCAAAACACCGAACACCGGAACACCGGAACACCGAAACACCGAAACACAGAAACACAGAAACACCAAAACACCGGAACACCGAAACACCGAACACCGAACACCGAAACATCGGAACACCGAAACACCGAAACACAGAAACACAGAACCACCGAAACACAGAACCACCGGAACACCGAAACACAGAACCACCGGAACACCAAAACACCGGAACACCGAAACACAGAATCACCGGAACACCGAAACACAGAATCACCGGAACACCAAAACATCGAAACACCGAAACACCGAAACACCGAAACACAGAAACACCGGAACACCGAAACACCGAACACTGGAACACCGGAACACCGGAACACGGAAACACAGGAACACCGGAAAACCGGAACACCAAAACACCGAACACCGAACACCGAAACACAGAAACACCGAACACCGGAACACACCGAAACACCGGAACACCGGAACACCAAAACACCGAACACCGGAACACCGAAACACCGAACACCGAAACACAGAAACACCAAAACACCGGAACACCGAAACACCGAACACTGAACACCGAAACACCGGAACACCGAAACACCGAAACACAGAAACACCGGAACACCGAAACACCGAAACACAGAAACACAGAACCACCGAAACACAGAACCACCGGAACACCGAAACACAGAACCACCGGAACACCAAAACACCGGAACACCGGAACACCGAAACACAGAATCACCGGAACACCAAAACATCGAAACACCGAAACACCGAAACACCGAAACACAGAACCACCGGAACACCGAAACACCGAAACACAGAAACACCGGAACACCGATACACCGAACACTGGAACACCGGAACACCGAAACACAGAAACACCGGAGCACCGAAACACTGAATCACTGAATCACTGAAACACTGAATCACTGAAACACCGAAACACCGGAACACCGGAACACCGAAACACCGAAACACCGAAACACCGGAACACTGAATCACTGAATCACTGAAACACTGGAACACCGGAACACTGAATCACTGAAACACTGAATCACTGAAACACCGAAACACCGAACACCGGAACACCGAAACACCGGAACACTGAAACACTGAAACACTGAAACACTGAAACACCGAAACACCGGAACACCGGAACACTGAATCACTGAAACACTGAATCACTGAAACACCGAAACACCGGAACACCCGAACACCGAAACACCGGAACACCGGAACACCGGAACACCGAAACACCGGAACACTGAATCACTGAATCACTGAAACACTGAATCACCGAAACACCGGAACACCGGAACACCGAAACACTGAATCACTGAATCACTGAAACACTGAATCACTGAAACACCGAAACACCGGAACACCGGAACACTGAATCACTGAAACACTGAATCACTGAAACACCGAAACACCGAAACACCGTAACACCGAAACACCGGAACACCGGAACACCGAAACACCGGAACACTGAATCACTGAAACACTGAAACACTGAATCACTGAAACACTGAAACACCGGAACCACCGAAACACCGGAACACTGATTCACTGAATCACTGAATCACTGAATCACTGAAACACTGAAACACCGGAACCACAGAAACACAGAAACACCGGAACACCGAAACACCGGAACACTGAATCACTGAAACACTGAATCACTGAAACACCGGAACACCGGAACACCGAAACACCGGAACACTGAATCACTGAAACACTGAATCACTGAAACACTGAAACACCGGAACACCGAAACACCGGAACACTGAATCACTGAAACACTGAATCACTGAAACACTGAAACACAGAAACACAGAAACACCGGAACACTGAATCACTGAAACACTGAATCACTGAATCACTGAAACACTGAAACACCGGAACACAGAAACACCGGAACACCGAAACACCGGAACACTGAATCACTGAAACACTGAAACACCGGAACACCGAAACACCGGAACACTGAATCACTGAAACACTGAAACTCTGAAACACTGAATCACTGAAACACTGAAACACTGAATCACTGAAACACCGGAACCACCGAAACACCGAAACACCGGAACACTGATTCACTGAAACACTGAATCACTGAAACACTGAAACACCGGAACCACCGAAACACCGAAACACCGGAACACCGGAACACCGAAACACCGAAACACTGAAACAGTGAAACACTGAAACACTGAATCACTGAAACACTGAAACACTGAAACACCGGAACACCGAAACACTCCAGAGAGGAATCAAAGCTCAGGCTCTCCATCATCTGTGCGTTTCTCCACTCTCTTCAATCCCATCAAAGGTACATATTCTGCGTTCCTCACCGGCTCCATCCGTCTCCTGTATCTGACAGCTTCATCTTACAGCTTTATGAAACCCAAGGGGGATATAGGGAAGATTTGAGAGAAAACAAAGACTTTACAAAATGCATTTTTATTTGTATTAAGCTTAAATAATTACTAAATATATTTAACATGTATTATTTTCTAAGACAGCTTTGAAACCTTATTTCCTACTGTATGTGAAATGTGCTTTACCATCATAACTGGATCTCTGACTCATGCCGGATTCTCCAATAATTTCATCTGCTTAAGCTCCGCCCCTTTCTTACAATCCACTGCAAGCTCGCGTTCAGACCCGCCTCCGTTTCTGAGAGCCACGCCCACATCTCAACAGCCACTCAGAAGTCCCGCCCTTCACAATGCGATAGAAAAGATCTGTTGCGGGATCATCACGACTTTATCATTAATCTAATAATGGGTAGAAAAATAATTATGGTAAATATTATGGAATATTGCAGTGTTTATTGTAAATGATTTATCAGTGCACATCATTATTGTATTAAGAATCTTGAATCAGAATAACAGCAGCATCTCTTCTCTTCTCTGATGACGAGGGCGGGGCAAACCTGTCACTTAAATGAGATCAGCCAATAGCAAACCACAACCATCCAACCAGCCAATCAACTCCCCACAGACACAATCAAGCCCCGCCCACATGTGTTCTTGTTCCAGAAGCGTTTCACTCGATATACGACACGATAGAGGAGAAAAGAGCACAACTTCCCTTTGAGTAACAAGGTTAACATTTTCAGTCAAATTCCAGCATTTCTTTTTCCAAAGTTTCCTTTCCGTCTCCCTTTAATTTTTTCGCTTTTCTGAGATGGAGGAGGAACAGAGAATATAAAGAAGAATAAGAAGGAAGCAGCAGACAGGAAGTCAGCTCAGATTCAGACAGGAAGTGGTTCCTCTGGGAGCTCCTGTCTCAGTCCATCCAGACAACGGGTCTAATTACCAGTGTTAATTAGCAAACGCAGAATAACCCATCCCATAACGCAGCATAACCCATCCCATAATCCCATAACCCATCCCATAATGCCATAACCCATCCCATAATGCCATAACCCATCCCATAATGCAGCATAACCCATCCCATAATGCAGCATAACCCATCCCATAATGCCATAACCCATCCCACAATGCCATAACCCACCCCATAACGCAGCATAACCCATCCCATAATCCCATAACCCATCCCATAATGCCATAACCCATCCCATAATGCCATAACCCATCCCATAATGCAGCATAACCCATCCCATAATGCAGCATAACCCATCCCATAATGCAGCATAACCCATCCCATAACGCAGCATAACACATCCCATAATGCAGCATAACCCATCCCATAATGCAGCATAACCCATCCCATAATGCAGCATAACCCATCCCATAACGCAGCATAACCCATCCCATAATGCAGCATAACCCATCCCATAACGCAGCATAACCCATCCCATAACGCAGCATAACCCATCCCATAATGCAGCATAACCCATCCCATAATGCAGCATAACCCATCCCATAATGCAACATAACCCATCCCATAATGCCATAACCCATCCCATAATGCCATAACCCATCCCATAATGCAGCATAACCCATCCCATAATACCATAACCCATCCCATAATGCAGCATAACCCATCCCATAATGCAGCATAACCCATCCCATAATGCCATAACCCACCCCATAATGCAGCATAACCCATCCCATAATGCAGCATAACCCATCCCACAATGCCATAACCCATCCCATAATGCAGCATAACCCATCCCATAATGCCATAACCCATCCCATAATGCAGCATAACCCATCCCATAATGCAGCATAACCCATCCCATAATGCAGCATAACCCATCCCATAATGCAGCATAACCCATCCCATAACGCAGCATAACCCATCCCATAATGCAGCATAACCCATCCCATAATGCCATAACCCACCCATAACGCAGCATAACCCATCCCATAATCCCATAACCCATCCCATAATGCCATAACCCATCCCATAATGCAGCATAACCCATCCCATAATGCAGCATAACCCATCCCATAATGCCATAACCCACCCCATAATGCAGCATAACCCATCCCATAATGCAGCATAACCCATCCCACAATGCCATAACCCATCCCATAATGCAGCATAACCCATCCCATAATGCCATAACCCATCCCATAATGCAGCATAACCCATCCCATAATGCCATAACCCATCCCATAATGCAGCATAACCCATCCCACAATGCCATAACCCATCCCATAATGCCATAACCCATCCCATAATGCAGCATAACCCATCCCATAATGCCATAACCCATCCCATAATGCCATAACCCATCCCATAATGCAGCATAACCCATCCCACAATGCCATAACCCACCCCATAATGCAGCATAACCCATCCCATAATGCCATAACCCATCCCATAATGCTGCATAACCCATCCCATAATGCCATAACCCATCCCATAATGCAGCATAACCCATCCCATAATGCCATAACCCATCCCATAATGCAGCATAACCCATCCCACAATGCCATAACCCACCCCATAATGCAGCATAACCCATCCCATAATGCCATAACCCATCCCATAATGCAGCATAACCCATCCCACAATGCCATAACCCATCCCATAATGCCATAACCCATCCCATAATGCCATAACCCATCCCATAATGCCATAACCCATCCCATAATGCAGCATAACCCATCCCACAATGCCATAACCCATCCCATAATGCCATAACCCATCCCATAATGCAGCATAACCCATCCCAGAATGCAGCATAACCCATCCCACAATGCCATAACCCACCCCATAATGCAGCATAACCCATCCCATAATGCCATAACCCATCCCATAATGCAGCATAACCCATCCCATAATGCCATAACCCATCCCATAATGCAGCATAACCCATCCCATAATGCCATAACCCATCCCATAATGCAGCATAACCCATCCCATAATGCCATAACCCATCCCATAATGCAGCATAACCCATCCCATAATGCAGCATAACCCATCCCATAATGCCATAACCCATCCCATAATGCCATAACCCATCCCATAATGCCATAACCCATCCCATAATGCAGCATAACCCATCCCAGAATGCAGCATAACCCATCCCACAATGCCATAACCCACCCCATAATGCAGCATAACCCATCCCATAATGCCATAACCCATCCCATAATGCAGCATAACCCATCCCATAATGCAGCATAACCCATCCCATAATGCCATAACCCATCCCATAATGCCATAACCCACCCCATAACGCAGCATAACCCATCCCATAATGCAGCATAACCCATCCCATAATGCCATAACCCATCCCATAATGCCATAACCCATCCCATAATGCAGCATAACGCATCCCACAATGCCATAACCCATCCCATAATGCCATAACCCATCCCATAATGCAGCATAACCCATCCCATAATGCCATAACCCATCCCATAATGCCATGACCCATCTCATAATGCCATGACCCATCTCATAATGCCATAACCCATCCCATAATGCAGCATAACCCATCCCATAATGCAGCATAACCCATCCCACAATGCCATAACCCACCCCATAATGCAGCATAACCCATCCCATAATGCCATAACCCATCCCATAATGCCATAACCCATCCCATAATGCAGCATAACCCATCCCATAATGCCATAACCCATCCCATAATGCAGCATAACCCATCCCATAATGCCATAACCCATCCCATAATGCAGCATAACCCATCCCATAATGCCATAACCCATCCCATAATGCAGCATAACCCATCCCATAATGCCATAACCCATCCCATAATGCCATAACCCACCCCATAACGCAGCATAACCCATCCCATAATGCAGCATAACCCATCCCATAATGCCATAACCCATCCCATAATGCCATAACCCATCCCATAATGCCGCATAACCCATCCCAAAATGCAGCATAACCCATCCCACAATGCCATAACCCACCCCATAATGCAGCATAACCCATCCCATAATGCCATAACCCATCCCATAATGCCATAACCCATCCCATAATGCCATAACCCATCCCATAATGCCATAACCCATCCCATAATGCCATAACCCACCCCATAACGCAGCATAACCCATCCCATAATGCAGCATGACCCATCCCATAATGCCATAACCCATCCCATAATGCCATAACCCATCCCATAATGCAGCATAACGCATCCCACAATGCCATAACCCATCCCATAATGCCATAACCCATCCCATAATGCAGCATAACCCATCCCATAATGCCATAACCCATCCCATAATGCCATGACCCATCTCATAATGCCATGACCCATCTCATAATGCCATAACCCATCCCATAATGCAGCATAACCCATCCCGTAATGCAGCATAACCCATCCCACAATGCCATAAACCCACCCCATAATGCAGCATAACCCATCCCATAATGCCATAACCCATCCCATAATGCCATAACCCATCCCATAATGCAGCATAACCCATCCCATAATGCCATAACCCAGCCCATAATGCAGCATAACCCATCCCATAATGCCATAACCCATCCCATAATGCAGCATAACCCATCCCATAATGCCATAACCCATCCCATAATGCCATAACCCATCCCATAATGCAGCATAACCCATCCCATAATGCAGCATAACCCATCCCATAATGCCATAACCCATCCCATAATGCCACAACCCATCCCATAATGCCATAACCCACCCCATAACGCAGCATAACCCATCCCATAATGCAGCATAACCCATCCCATAATGCCATAACCCATCCCATAATGCCATAAGCCATCCCATAATGCAGCATAACCCATCCCATAATGCCATAACCCACCCCATAACGCAGCATAACCCATCCCATAATGCAGCATAACCCATCCCATAATGCCATAACCCATCCCATAATGCAGCATAACCCACCCCATAATGCCATAACCCATCCCATAATGCCATAACCCATCCCACAATGCCATAACCCATCCCATAATGCCATGACCCATCCCATAATGCCATAACCCATCCCATAATGCCAAATTCCATCCCATAATGCCATGACCCATCCCATAATGCCATAACCCATCCCATAATGCAGCATAACCCATCCCATAATGCAGCATAACCCATCCCATAATGCCATAACCCATCCCATAATGCCATAACCCATCCCATAATGCAGCATAACCCATCCCATAATGCCATAACCCATCCCATAATGCAGCATAACCCATCCCATAATGCCATAACCCATCCCATAATGCCATAACCCACCCCATAACGCAGCATAACCCATCCCATAATGCAGCATAACCCATCCCATAATGCCATAACCCATCCCATAATGCCATAACCCATCCCATAATGCAGCATAACCCATCCCACAATGCCATAACCCATCCCATAATGCCATAACCCATCCCATAATGCAGCATAACCCATCCCATAATGCCATAACCCATCCCATAATGCCATGACCCATCCCATAATGCCATAACCCATCCCATAATGCAGCATAACCCATCCCATAATGCAGCATAACCCATCCCATAATGCCATAACCCATCCCATAATGCCATAACCCATCCCATAATGCCATAACCCATCCCATAATGCCATAACCCATCCCATAATGCAGCATAACCCATCCCATAATGCCATAACCCATCCCATAATGCCATAACCCATCCCATAATGCCCTCTGAGAGAGACAGTGAAGGCGGCAGGTGTTTGGCAGATTAAAGCTAAAAAAGTTTTCGTTTTCAGTGCACTTTTGTTAAAAAGATTACTTTATAAATGCATAGATATGTACCCTGTAATTTTATAAAGCCTATACAGTATGCACTGGTTCACCATTATTACAAAAAGGTACGCAGTGTTCTCGCTAATTTGCTCCCAAATGTAAGATTGTTGTATCATAATAGTAGAATAACCCCTTAGTTCTATAATACTTACAGTATAAATATTTTTTTATTTCTCCTGGTTGTTACCCCTTTATTCCCAAATTTTACATATTGTTCCTTTATACTTACATGCAAGTACTTTATAGGTACACTATAATTACCGAAAGTTACTCTGTAAATTCATCTTAATTACACAGTACTGGGCTGTAATCTAAAGCGTTACCGAACATTCATGTTCCTATAATACTTGCAAAATGATAAAATAGAGAATACGTTCCCCTAATGTCACCAATTTT
>NW_026607242.1:375000-385000 GCF_029890125.1 Rhinichthys klamathensis goyatoka | reverse complement strand
GCGGGGCGGAGTCATCATCTGTCAATCACTGCGGGGCGGAGTCATCATCTGTCAATCACTGCGGGGCGGGGTCATCATCTGTCAATCACTGCGGGGCGGAGTCATCATCTGTCAATCACTGCGGGGCGGGGTCATCATCTGTCAATCACTGCGGGGCGGAGTCATCATCTGTCAATCACTGCGGGGCGGGGTCATCATCTGTCAATTACTGCGGGGCGGAGTCATCATCTGTCAATCACTGCGGGCGGGGTCATCATCTGTCAATCACTGCGGGGCGGGGTCATCATCTGTCAATCACTGCGGGGCGGAGTCATCATCTGTCAATCACTGCGGGGCGGAGTCATCATCTGTCAATCACTGCGGGGCGGAGTCATCATCTGTCAATCACTGCGGGGCGGAGTCATCATCTGTCAATCACTGCGGGGCGGGCTCATCATCTGTCAATCACTGCGGGCGGGGTCATCATCTGTCAATCACTGCGGGGCGGAGTCATCATCTGTCAATCACTGCGGGCGGGGTCATCATCTGTCAATCACTGCGGGGCGGAGTCGTCATCACAGGGTTTGTTCAGGTAAAAGTGTGTGTGAAGGCAGATTGACATCATGTTCGAGGTTCCTCTTAGTATTATAAAGATCTCTCTGATTGACAGATGAGCTCAAACACACACGTGTGTGTGTGTGTGTGTGTGTGTTATAGAGAGGCAGACCTGAGGTCATAAATGTCAAGTGTCGACAATAATACTGGAATATGTAGAAATGATGTGTGTGTGTGTGTGTGTGTGTGTGTGTGAGAGAGAGTGTGTGAGTGAGAGAATGAGAGAGGGAGGGAAAGTGTGTGTGTGTGTGTGTGAGTGAGAGAAAGAGAGAGAAAGAGTGTGTGTGTGTGTGTGTGTGTGTGTGTGACTTCCATCACTGCAGTTGTGTGTTTGAGAGTGAGTGAGTGAGTGAGTGAGTGAGTGAGTGAGTGAGTGAGTGAGTGAGTGAGTGAGTGTGTGTGTGTGTCTGTGTGTGTGTGTGTGAGTGTGTGTGTGTGTGTGTGAGTGTGTGTGTGTGTGTGTGACTTCCATCACTGCAGTTGTGTGTTTGAGAGTGAGTGAGTGAGTGAGTGAGTGTGTGTGTGTGTCTGTGTGTGTGTGTGAGTGTGTGTGTGTGTGAGTGTGTGTGTGTGTGTGAGTGTGTGTGTGTGTGAGTGTGTGTGTGTGTGTGTGACTTCCATCACTGCAGTTGTGTGTTTGAGTGCACTAATCGAGCTGCTCTGACCACATTATTCCTGCGCTTCATTCTCGCAGCTCTCGGTTCCTCCTCAGGACTAGAGAGAACGCTTTACACAGACACTGATCCGCCAAAGCTGTCACTGGATTCGACAAACAAAATAAATCCACATTTTAAATCTCAGTCAAATATATTTAGCTTAAACTTTCACATGGCAAAATATATTAGGAAATATACAATGTGCAAAACACTATTATATAATGTTTTCAATCTTTATATACATTTTGGTAAATGCAAATACAATGAGATAGTCTACTGAAAACTGCAGGATTTCCCCCGCTGACAAACATATTTCTAAGAATATTTCCCTAACTTTCCATTTTGGTTATGAAAACATATTTCTGAATGTTCAAAAATTCTTGGTTATGTGAACCATAAACGAATGTTACATTGTGTCATTTTCCAATCATTATGGAATGTTACTTTTGAATGTTTCTCTGAACGTTCTGTAACAAGTAACATTTAAAAAACCTTCAACTAAAACATTTCAGAAACGCTCCATGAACGATGTATGAACAATGTGTTTGTGCTAATGTTTTGAGAAAACATTATTAAAGACCAGATAACTGTGAATGAATGTTCTATTGACGTTTGTTCATAACTTTGAGAGAATGTTCCCTGTTATCTGGAACAGCTCGTATTTCTGCACGCCGACACAGACTCAGGAGGTTTGGCAGAGGCATTCGCAACTCTCTGGGTGTTTCTGCTGGTGGAAAGAAAATAATAAAAGAGGAAACATTCAAACAAAGCAGTTGTTATTCCTGCCAGTCATCATGAGACCGCAGAGACATGACGCACTGAGGAGCGCTGACCCAGAGATGGGGACGGCCTAATGGAGTTCTTGTGACTAAACCTCCTGCTTGTTAGGAGTGAGGGAGTGACAGAGACGGACTGGACTGAGTCTTACCATAACACACACAAACACACACTGTTTCGAAGAACAACAACAGCCCAGACGTTTCTCAGACTGAATAACCTCAGCATGCAGGGTCAAAGGTCACCGTAATAAAGATGTCACGGGTTTAACAGGCAAGAGCAGATGAAAGCGTGTTACAGAATGTGAACGTACAGAACGCTGAGCAGAACCAGAACATATGATCACATCACACCAGTCCTCAGGTCTTTACACTGGCTCCCAGTTACATTTACGGTTGATTTTCACATCACGGAATGTGAACGTCAGAATGTGAAAGTGAAAGAAATGATGAGACATAACAATCGATGAGACGTTTAGACTGATCAGTAAATCTAGAGTGTGTCCACGATTGTGTGTGGGACCATGTACATGCTGAGTCTGATCAAAAGTATTTAAAACAGTTTTGATTTATTTTGCCATATTGTTTTCTATGTGAATGTTAAAATCTCCAGCAATGGCAAAACAGTCAAACTCTGAGGAAATTGTTGATAGCAGTTCTGTAAAGTCCTCAGCAAAGGCTGGAGAGTATTTTGGAGGCCTGTAAATAATGATAAGTAAAATATTGGAGCACCTTTTAACACGATACCCAGATATTCGAAAGACGGGTAATTCCCAAATGATATTTGCTTACATTGATAGACATCTTTAAAAAGAGCAGCTAAGCCCCCGCCTCTCCTACCCGCTCTGCAGACACTCATAACAGGAGAGTTAGTAGGAGATGTTTCATTGAGGACTGTTCCACTGCAGCTGTCTTCTAACCAAGTTTCATTTAGAAGCATAAATCCAGGTTGTTTGTGGTTATTACTGTAAGTCGTTGACTAGAATCACTTATTTTTAAGTGAGCGGATGTTTAAAAGTGCTAACTTAACAGTCTTCATTTTTTCCCCCACAGCAATCTTAGGGTGCTTTCACACCTGGATCGATTTGTTTTGTTCCGGAACAGATCCGAAACAGAATACTTTGTTCCGAATCCTAATTTCCTAATTTACATTTTTAGCTGACGCTTTTATCCAAAGCGACTTACAATTGCTTTATATGTCAGAGGTCGCACGCCTCTGGAGCAACTAGGGGTTAAGTGTCTTGCTCAGGGACACATTGGTGTCTTACAGTGGATTCGAACCCGGGTCTCTCACACCAAAGGCATGTGTCTTATCCATTGCACCATCACCACCCCGAATCAATTTAATACGTCACTCTGTTCACACCACACTGTTGTAAAGCGGTTCAAATCGCGCACCCTTCCAGGGCTTTCCTTACGCCATTACATCACTACCTCATGCGTGCAGGCAGGGCCGTCGCTAGTGGGGTGAAAGGTGGTGACAATTATAGGGGCCCCCGCTGCCCAGGGGGCCCCACAAAATCCAGCAGTTGTACTATTTAGCTCTTTCCTTCAGACGACGAACTGACAAGCCTTCCTGGGTCACAGCCAGTCACACCCCGCGTGAGATCGAATCTTACGGATCATCTTCATGAGCGTTCTGATCGAGAAATCCAGCGCTCATATAAACCACGTTCCAAAAGGCAACGCTCTCCTCCATCTTCAAGATCACCAGTTTTAACTGAGCCTCGTCCATCTTCTCTCCATTCTTCCGCTGCTAATACACCGATTCCACCCATTTCAAAATGTTCAGTCAACAGCCTATGTCAAGTCCTCTCCAGCTCCGGAATCCATTTCTCCGGCAGATCAGCAAAAGCTCAACTCTACGATCTTTTCATCAGTTCTTACAGTTCCAGCATTCCATCAAACACTTCAACATCTTATAAAAGCAAGACTCGCACCTCTTCTACATCCGTTTCTCTCCCGGTTCGGCGTTCTGAACCCACACAATCCCAACGCGCCGATCCAAAGGTCGCCGGCGCCGCCGCGGCTCACACTTCCTTGTCCGCCGGTATTTCCACCCGGGCAGCAACAGCGGCCGCAAAAAACAGTTCCGCTTCTTCTCCAGCTCTCACAAACTTCATGCAGTCAGCCCCACTCCCCAGGCAAGAACCAAACTCACAAACACATTCCTCCGACTTCCCTGTGCTTCTCCAGTTCTCTCTAAACTTCTTTATAATAACCCTTGTGCCAGGTCACCCTCGCACACAGTTACATTTTCTCTCACCCTCAAACCAACCCACTCAAAGAGCGGATCCTAGCGCGAGGTTGCCTTCGCTAGCCATCTTCCCTCTTTCCTTCCATTCCAATTCGCCTCACCCCTTTTTCCCCTTCTATCTTCCAATTGTCTCCTAATATTCTTTCCAGTTCACATCAGAGCGTGAGGTTGCCTTAGCAAAGGATTTCTACACTTTTCCACACAAAACCTCCCCTTCCTCTCACTTCAGCCCATGCCAGCCATCTTGGACACCAGCAGTGTTCTTCTTCTTCTTCGTCTTTTACTGGCGACTTGCAACCAATTGGAGCATTATTGCCACCTACTGTATCTTATTTACTTTTGCTTAAATCCTTAGGTTTAGTCCAGTTTGTTGTAGATAAGATGATATGATTTTAAGCACCATCTTTCTGGATTTATTTGAGAAGATATTTGTAATGTTCATTTGTTTGATTCCTTCTTGTTCCAGTCCATTCCTTAAATCCATTCTTTGATTTGAGTATTTAATACACTCAAACAGCACATGTTCCACAGTTTCCACCAGCAGTGTTGGGGAGTAACGGAATATATGTACCGGCGTTACGTATTCAGAATACAAATTATGAGTACGCCCATCTGTATTCCGTTACAGTTACAATTTAAATAGTTGGTATTTAGAATACAGTTACATTGTTGAAATCTTTGGATTACATTACGATACTTCTGTTTCACAAGTTTAGTGACTCTCTAAATAAATTAAGGTAACTCAGCATTTCCCAGAAGCCCCAATGTGAAAACGAAAAATGCGCGGTTTGCGTGATCAGTCACAATGAGTCGGAAGAGGAGCAGCGGGAGCTAGAATAGAGATGTAGCCGGAACTACAACAGAGACAGGGCAAGAATGCGTTTCGATCTCGGAAATTCAAACAGCATTTCACTTTAAAGAAAGAGAAGGGAGAACGAAAAATAGCCTAACTGTGCAGTGCAACCTCTGCTTGCCAGCAACCAACCTCCTTTCAGCGTCCAAAGCAAGGGGGTAATCCATCAGCCGGAAGTTGAAGCTGCCTCCGGGGGCCGCCATTGTAGCTGGCTATCACCTGCTGTTAGCATCCCATTGACTGCCATTCTTTTTGGCGTCACTTTGACAGCGAATAACTTTACATCTGAGGCGTCCAGAGACTCCATTTGTCCATTATTTATTTCTAAAGAAACACGACAATGTATAAAAGACTCCATTACTTTGTATTTTACACGTTATGGCCCCGTAGAAGCCATTCTTGTAAAAATAGGCTAACGATTGCGTCATAACCACGGGACGCTCTGTCGTACAGTAGAGAAATTACCGTGTAGACAGAAGTAGAAGCTCGTAGGCAATCGTTTACTGCCTATGAGGCAATCGGGTGGACATGAAGGCATAAAGTCAAGGGAGAAGCCCATAGATAGAGAGTTCATAAAAGCAACGGGACAAAATATTTCAACAACAGATTTGTTTCAGATTTCAATTCAGATTTGTCCCGGCACAGCTACTAGAAGGTCAGATTTGTCCCGGCACAGCTACTAGAAGGTCAGATTTGTCCCGGCACAGCTACTAGAAGGTCAGATTTGTCCCGGCACAGCTACTAGAAGGTCAGCTCGTCGTCAAGCTCAGTTTGAGCCTGCGCCGTGCGCTTGGCTATCAGGAAGTGAGTGCCCATGTTGGGCTTCAACTCTCTCCGTTGAAATCAACGGGGTCGCTGTGTCCATTTCTTTTACTGTCTATGGTCCAAAGACTCCACCTCCAACCTGAAGAAGCATCTTAAAGTACAATCCGCTTGCCAGCCCATTCACTCTCAACAGCAGTCCATCTTCCAGCTCCTAACAATGCAATTGCCATGGAACCACTACCAGTCCCAGCCCATCTCCGTTCCCTAATTCTATCAGGTGCAACTATCGATCTTCCTTCTCTACTGACTTTCGTCCCTCTCAATGAATCCCACCGCTCGTTTGACTTAAATCGTTGATCTTACAAATTCTGTACAACCTTCAAAACGAGTTCTCTCACTTTCAGAATTTTGCGTTGCTTTTGCCAGATACACAGAAGTAATTTGCTCTTCATTTCCAGCCAGACGCAAGGAATTAAATGACTACCTCTCTACCATAGCAGAGCTCAGTCTCTCTTTCGGAGGTAGTAATTTTTATACATACCATAAGCTTTTTCCAGCTAAATCCTAAATGCGCCGCCCGCGTCACACCCTGGAACCAGTGTCCTTACTGGGAGCCTTGGACCTCGAACTATAGAACAGAGTCTTCTTAGGCGTTCGAAGCCCTTCTTGCGCCATCTGCAGGTCTATCATTCATTCTACTTCAGAATGTCCCCAAACCAACTCAGATCTTCCGAACCATCCAGCTCCTTTCCAAGAAAAATCCACTTGATATGTCCCTCAATCAAGGAATGACCGTAACCAGATTTCTACCTCAGTTCCAGGCAGACAAGTGTGCAACAGCTTTAATTCATCACGTTGCAACAGACAACGATGCCACTTCCTCCATGTCTGTAATTTCTGTAGCGGAGCTCACGCCCGTTCTATGTGCCCTGTGCGCCGCTCCTTTAGCTAACTTTAACCGTCGACATTCTTAGCATCTGCCTAACCACTCTCCGCTCAGGTCTTGTTCTCCTAACAAAACAAGAGCCCCAGACGCCATGTTCAATTTGGCTTTCTTCCGATCACCAAATCAAAATGCTAGGTCGATGGTCGTCCCTCGCCTTCGAAACATACGTTCGTTCAGATCTGCATAACATTAGACAAGCACAGCAACCACTAGCATCCCTCTAAGTCTGGACCGCTTCTCCCTACTATTTTGCATCTCCCCGCTTACCTAGCCCCGCAGGGCGTGTATTCATCTGGATGCAGTGAGAGCTCTCCCTTTTCAGATGTGTGTGACCTACCACTCCTGGAGTGCGGTCTCCCATCTGAATCGCCGTGTGGGCTCTTCCGTTCAGAAGCATCATAGGCTCTCCCGTTCGACTTGCTGTGTGGGCTCTCCCGTTTTGATCGCCGAGTGAACTCCCTATTTATACATATGGGGGGGCTCTCTCCTTCGAAACGCTGCGGGAGCTCTCCCGGTCGAATCGCAGTATGAGCTTCCGTTCGGGCGCCGTGGGGGCTCTCCCTTTCCGAATCGCTGTGTGATCCTTCATGTTTTTAACCATGGAGGCTCTCCCGTTCGGATCGCAGTGTGGGCCCTCCTATCCGAATAAATCAGGACTGGAGGTACCAAGGATCGTACGTCCCTCGAACGCGACGGGCCATTGTGTCTTTATGTGATCTCCGCCCCCTGCGTCAGAAGGATGGTAGTTTTGCTTTTCCTATGTATACCGTAGGCTCCCTCTTGCTGCGTAGGGAGTTTCGCTTCAGACACCGGTGGCCCGTTCGCCTTTAGGGACAAGGACCTTCTTCCCCATTTGTGACATCTGGAAGCCCCATGTTCTCTAACTCCATGGAGCTCCATGTCATGGATGTGGCAGGGCGTTCTCCAACCTCGTACTCAAACCTCCAGTCCCAAGATACTCCCGCAGGAGTAATTTCTGAAAGTCACTGCCGCAGCAGTGCAGCGGTGAGATGTACCCCAGTCAAATTTCCACAAGCCCATGTCGTTTCACTCCACAACGAACGCAGGCACACTCTTTCAAACACAGCTCCCGCCGGAGCTCCACTCATAGCCCCACATGGTGGGCATAGTAGGGAGACGCAGTTCCAGCCAGGAGCCCCTTTAAACATATCACTGCCGCAGCAGTGTCCATCCATGCTCCATACAGCTTTCAATTTCCACTCTTTTGGGGGGTAACATACTTTAAGCTTATAGGCATCCTGTATTTGATCACGTTATTCTAACTTGCTGTCCCAAATATTTATTCAACACTTTTGGGGGGTATATCAGAGCTCGAGTTGAAGCTGCTTCATCGAGCCCCTCTCCAGCGGACAGCAAGCCAAATAAGTTTAACCTAATATCTTAAAGATTTTATGGGCAAACGAACTCGTTAAATGAAGTTCCTAAACGTAAGTTAGGGAGGAGCGAGCCCATCCAATCTTTCAATCAACAAACAGAGTATATAAGCAGCCGCTTACCTCTCCCTAGTATCAGCTGTTCCAGTATCCCTCCACCTCCCCAAACTCCACCTTCATCTTAGGTACCTTGCCCTTTAATTAACAGGTCCTACATTTAGCCACTGGGGGGTATATCAGAGCTCGAGTTGAAGCTGCTTCATCGAGCCCCTCTCCAGCGGACAGCAAGCCAAATAAGTTTAACCTAATATCTTAAAGATTTTATGGGCAAACGAACTCGTTAAACTGAGTTATCATAATATCACCGACACCACCACAATGGTAAATGGTAAATGGACTGCATTTATATAGCGCTTTCACAGACCCAATGGCCACCAAAGCGCTTTACAATTTGCCTCACATTCACCCATTCACTCACTCATTCATACACCGACGGGCGACGAGCGACAATGAGAAATAACATGAAATCCAAAGAAACAGCAGTCGACTGAGGAAGACTGTGTCCATCACTGCATTAACCACTTCCTTTAAGTTTCGTTGAGGGATACAGAAAACGCAAAGTGCTGTTACTTCACTTTGCACACACACGCGTCTCTGCAACGTCTGTGTCAGCGCAGCGCGTTTTCTCACTCGAGCATGTGGATATTATTGTTTTTGTCAACATGAACGTAAAACAATATAAACACGATAATCATATGCTGACTCGAGTATGTACGTTCTGTGTTTTTTTGTGCGTTTTTTCCCCGTTTGCGCTGCTTGAGCTTAAATGCTTTTGTTGTTTATATATATTTTTTTACACACATTGTTTAATGTTTTCAACTAAAATAAAACCTTAAGATATATAGGCTAGTTGTGTATATTGCCTAATGTATAAGCTTGTTCAGAAATAATGACAAAAACCTTAAACTTAAAAAAATAACGTATCTCTCGTTAAACAACATTTAAATTTAAACCCAGAAGTCTGTCCCAACCACCGCCGCATTTAGTTTAATCTTAACTTTTTACTTTAGCTACTTTATTAGCTCCCTCCTCTTTCAGTCTATGCTCCCTGCTCTGGCTCGTTCTTCATCTTCCCTGTGTTTTCTGGTGGCGGACGCTCCGTTCGTTTCCATGATCATTTCTCGCGCATGCTTCACTGCAAACTGCGCGCAGCCAATGGGCGTATGAAACGTCATCACGTAGCATTACGGCACAGTGTTCATGGGAAATGTAGGAAGTACTGCCAGGGGGATAAATGACCGAGAACAGAGCCTTATGGATCACCGGCCAAACTGGCTAGTAAGTTTTTATTAACACCCGCCAAAATGAATTTTAACCCGCATTTGGCGGGTTGGCGGGTGTTAATTTAGAACCCTGGTCTCGAGTGCCTTTGGGTCTCACTCCCGGTTTGTGCCGTCGATCAGTGTGTTGATGAGTTACGGCTTGTTCTTCTACACTCAGCATGGCCTGTTGAAGAGCACTAGACTCACCGGCTGAGGCGTCCACGGCGAAGCTCTGTTGTGTGTTGCGTCTGGTTTGGTGGTCCCGCAAGTAACTTGTCCAGCTTAGATTCCAGAAGAGGCCTTTTCCTTCGTATCCCTGTGGATGTAGGCGGTGTAGGCTGGTCGGATAGGAACACCGCTTTTTTGTATAATCTTCCAGTCACTAAAGTTTCTAGTTTTAACATTGATGCCAAGCTATGTCGATTTAGCACTGAGCT